>NC_048301.1:90100710-90400710 GCF_013100865.1 Trachemys scripta elegans
TGTTCCTTGTCCCCTAACTGCCCCCTCCTAAGACCCCCCCCAACTGCCCCCCAGGACCCTACCCCCTACCTGTACCCTGACTGCCCAAAACTTTCTCCACTCCCCCCAAAAAGCCCCCCCCCGTTTCTTGACTGCCCCCTCCAGAACCTCCCTGCCCCTTCTCCTGCCCCCTGACCCCCTTACCCTGCTGCTCAGAACAGGGTGTTGGGCTCTGTGCCAGCCGGACACGTGGCTGCGCTCCCCAGCACAACAAAACCCGGTCCCTGGCCCTGCACAGTGCTGCCGGACCGGGCTGCAGGGGAGAGCTGCCCTTGTATCAGCACAAAGTGCTCTCGCTCCCGTTTTGCTACGCTGCATGGCAGAAACCGCTCCCAGTTGCAAAAGGGGAGGGCTGCACTTTGTGCTGATACACTTGCTCAGAATGCAGGGCGGAGCTCCTCTCCAGCTGCTCCTGAGTCCAGCCCGGGACTTTCCTGCAGCCCTCCCAGCCGCTCGCTCTGCTCTGCCGGGGAGGGGGGAAATCCCGGACATTTTGAGTGCTTTACAAATTCCCCCCGGACGCTATTTTTAGCACAAAAAGGAGGACATGTCCGGGTAAATCCGGACGAATGGTAACCCTAGCTGAACAGCATCAGAGATTAATCAAAACTCTGTTAACCTCAAAAAGCAATAATACTGAGATACCAGAAAATAATTTTGCCAGGCATTTTAGATTACAATATAAAGCAAGAGTGCAGACACTACCAGAAATTAAGCTTTCTTTCTTTCTTTCTTTCTTTCACTACCATTTAAATGCATGAAACCAAAATGCTCTTAGAATGTCAAAACTGTCCTTTAAAAGTTCATAAAATGTCAACATCAGTCTTTGCATTTAACTCATCCAATAAAAGTTTTCTCATTTTCCTTTCCTGAAGGTGGCACTGTTGATGGTAATGTGTATAAGTGGATTCCAGCATTCTTAAATACATAATTAAAAAAAAAAGGGAGGTAGTCTAAAAAAAAGTTCAGATTCTCGCACTTAGAGATCAGACTGGTATATCAGCTATAAGTGTGATGTCAGATTACAATATTTTTCAAAACTATGTAGTATGTAACATTTCTGGTACCTATGTTATAAAAAAAAGCTTTAGAAGGTCTTGTACAGATGTTGTTTACTGTATGTTTTTATTACTACACATTCTGTTGACAATTTATTGTCATACCAAATAGGCCTAACTCTATATGTCATTGTAGACATTTTGAAAGTGAGTAAAATGCTACCTTCCTGATTTAGTCACATTTTCCACCAACTTTGAATAGTAGAAAATCAGACCCAGTCATCTTTTCAATGCATCACCAATATACAAGTCTCCAGTACTAAACTTTTTGCAGATCGCCTATGACAGCTTAAGAGATAAAATGATACGGTCAAAAGATTTCACTGTAGAGAAAAGACATCACATAATGACTAATTCAACAAACACATAGCTAATGTAGAAAGCAGAGTTCCCATAAAAAAATCGGGATTAATCTTCAAAACTATGGAGTCCAGTAGACTTTCATTGCATTAGCAGCCTAATTTCATATGTATCAAGCTTTTTAAAACATACTGTATAGCAGAAAATGTACTCAGGTACAATAGCAGCCAACCTCGTGATGTTGTTAGACATAGTACAGTATAATCCTCCATCCCCAACTGTGCCAAGCTTACACATGTAACCATTCTGCCCATCTAAGTTGGCAGCAACAAGGGCCGGGCTCTGTATCTAGGGGTTCCATTTTAATAACACAATGTAAAAATGGCTCGAGCCCCCACCCAGTGACCTGGGACAATTACATACCACCCCCTGGGCACCTCTAAGAGGCAATACTTCCCCTCTTGTAAGCACGGAGTCTGAATGTAGCAAAAAATGTTTAATAACATGAGGTAAACGACATAAACATTAAATTGGAAAAACACCACAAACAAGATTCATATTGAGCTGTGTCCTTTCCCTTTGGTTCTTGAATCCAGCAACCCAAAAATCACCCAGAGTCTCCAAAGTCCAACACCCCCAAAGTCTCTTGGGTCCAGCAACCACCCAGAGTCCCCAAAGTCCAACAATGCCCAAAGTCTCTGTCCCTGGTCAGTGCAGACCCAGAGTAAAAGGTGGGCACGCAGGGTGTTAAGGGGCACCTTATGTGATCCGAGGCCGGCCGGCCGTCTCTCCGTGAGGTTCCGCTGCAGCCTTCACCATGAGCCAGTCCACTTCCTGCCGTCCCACAAACTGCTCTGCTCTACGAGCTGCTCTGCTCACCGACCTGTGAGCCGCTCCAGCCGTCCCCGCAAACGGCTCCGCTCGCCGCTCCTTGGGCCGCTCCAACTGTCCCTTGGGCCGCTCCAACCATCCCCGCAAGGCTCCACGCCGCTCACTGCCCCTCCAGCCATCCCCGCAAACTGCTCCACCAGCCGCTTAGCAATATAGCTTCAGGCTCCCCCACTATTTAACACAGCACTCAGTGATCTCAGCTCTTAATAACTTTAGCTCTTTTGTGATTTCAGCTCATAGTAGGGGAGCCCCAGTGCTGGTGCCCCATTGGCCCAAAGTGAATTCACCTCAGCAGCCTGTAACTAGACTTCTAATAGACTCAAAGTTAGCTCTGACATTCAACAGTGGAGAGAGGAGGTAGTGCAATTGATGTTTCAAGCTCTCAAAGGGGGTCCATACCATCAGGTACAAATACCTGTCCCCATCCTCTCTCAATTCACTGGATTGTGGAACCCATGTCCCTTGTCTAGCGAGTGCTACTTAGGTGATGGTGAGACACTCTGTCATAAAACAGTTTCATTGTCCTTGAATCACATAATCAGGATAACAACACTTTACTCCTCCTGCCCCAATAACAGAGAAACTGGGGATCCCACCCCATCCAAAGTGACCACTAACAGTTGCTGTTGTCTCATGCCAGGTGGGTGGGTGTGCCTATGCAAACAAGATCAGCCCCTGGAGTTCTTTTCCACACTCGCCATAATTCACCACCAGATGTCAGGGTAGAGCTCATCCTGACTCTGCTTACACACACATTGCAGCTGAGGATGGAGAGGGAAAAAGTGGTTCTAAGCCACTTTCCTGCACTGCCAAACCTGGGGCCAGCCAAGGGCTGAAATGGCCCCTGGTGGAACTTAGACAGGTCCAGGGTTGTGTCACCTCTTGTGTCTGCTGCGCCAGCCAAGAATCTGCCAGAACAGTGTGAGCTCTGGCCCATTCTTCCCCTCCCTGCTCCTGGCATACCCTCTACACAAAGCAGGGGGCTTGGGGATGTGTGGAGCTGGCTACACTGGCTTTGCACAACCCAAGAATATCCCTGTGTAAAGGGAATTTGGGGGCAATCCTCAGCTGCACCTTCAGGTCAGTTTTCCAGCTGCTTGATGCGGCTGACAGGGACAAAGGATTGAACCCACAGTCTTATTTTTAAATGTAAATGTTGTTGTATGTTCAAAAAAAAATTTATATTTGCACAGTCAGCAGAACCCTATTTCCACTTTACCACACCATCCAAAGCTGCTCTGCATTAGTTAACAAGCTGTCCAGGGTCTCTGCAGGTTGGCAATGTCTCTTAAAAAGAGACTTCTTCCTCAGCCATTAGTGTCCCATAGAAATCAACACTGTTTGGGCTGAAAAAGCCAAGAACATAAACGTTTCTACAGACCTTAGGCTGCTCAAAATTTTTAATGTAATTATTATAGATGAATACTAAACATAGTAATAAGAAAAATGAAAGATCCTATGGATATTATGGACTAAGTTTCTATAAGGTCTACTGTACTTTACATCTATTTTGGAATTGTATTACAGATATATAATCACACATCACAAACATACTATACTGCATACAACTTTTACTGTGTTGTTGTTCGAGAAGGGCTGATAATGCAATGAAATTCCAAATACGTAAATGGGACAATATTATTCATTTGATACAAAATGTATTTTAGGATTTTTCTGTGTTCTTTTAATGATATTATTCTGAAATATAATAAAATGTAAATAATAATATTGCATATATAACTCTAGAGTTTTCAATATGTTGCTGTCCCATGGCACAGGCATGCTTTTGTGTTGTCCTTGGCAGCCACTATCTCATAATCCAGGGAAATGAATAAGAGATCAAACCCAAAGATGTCAACAGAAATACTCCCATTGACCTCAATGGGCTTTGGTATGGGGCCAATAAAAACACTGAAGCAAGGACAGGTTCCAGTTTTACAGGAAAATACCAAGGAACTAAAGTGTCAAAACACTTTTCACCAGACCACCAAGCCATCTTCTCTGGCCAAGTAAAGTATCCAAACTTTAAAATATTTTAACCATTCCTTTCCCCCATATGAAATGACTTGTTAGACCAGAATTTTCTTTGGAAGCAGAACAAAAAGGGGCTTGGAAATGGACTTTTAAATATAACTATAAATCAATGCTGTATTATAATTAGATGAAGAATTAGAAATCTTTTAATAACTTCCATTATTTGTCTATGAAGTCATCATATTTGTCAGAAGCCAGGATGATATGTTCAAAAGGAAACTCATTAGATAAAATTTAAAAAATGTATGTTAACAGAACATTAAGGTTGAGAGGTTAATTCACTCAAAAGTCAGAAAATGCCAGAGTTCAGCTTGCACATGCAATCTTAGCTTATGCTCCTTATATGTATGCATTGCAAAAGCCTATTTAATTACATGTTCACATATTATTTGTCAAATAATAGTTATTAAAGGGAAGCTGGTAGCGAACCCTATATATTTAGGTTGCCTAACACTTTCCGCTATAAAACATTCTTGTAACCTTTTCTTTGAGAAGCTTCAACAACGCATTGTTTGCAGCAAACTTTTGATAGTCAGGTAAGGGCAATGCCCTTGGGCTTTTCTTTGTCCCATGAAATTCCATTTCTGAGATTCCTAATTTTTAAGGACAGAGAGGGCTATTATCATCATCTAGTCTGATATAAATTGTTCAAATCACCACCACTTCCCTTCTCTTGCTTGCGTTCCTCAGGAAAATTTTGGCAGCATGGCAAAATAATAATTTAACATGAATATTCTGAGGTTGGGTTGATGCCACTGCAAAAGTTGCAGCAGCACTACAAGTTGTTCTGGAAACCTGGGATTTGAGGAGTAGCTGTAGCGGAGGAGTGCTGGAGGAAAAAGAATGTGGATGGGCTCCGTTGTCCTGGAAAAATAACATATCCCCAGGATCGAATGCCATCCGCTGGCAGCACCACAATGGGGCAGGAACCCCTTCTCTGTATCTCCTGAGGGCAGAAATAAGCCAGGCTCCTGCTGCACCAGCCACCTCCCAGACCCAGCAGTTCATGTCCATTCTGGGACAATAGCCTTTTGCTACTGCCAGCTAATATAGTTAGACCTGATCTCAACTAGAAGCAGTCAGTGCCAAAATGCTGAAGGTTCAGGGCTCAAACTATGATGATGATGCATAATGGGGGGTTGTTAGAGCTTCTCATAATAGAACTAATTTTTACCTTTTTTCTTTAAAAAAATACGAAAAGTTGATTTTAAAATAATATTATTTAGGTTGCAAACTCAAGCATTTGTGTATCCATACTGTGCACCCCTAAATGAGGCAGGGATCCTGTGGACAAAACAGTATGTGATCAGGTCATTAAAGACTGCATCATAATGTATATGTATAAGGGGGCAGAATTAAGTTTGCATGAACAGCCATAAATCAGGCAATCCTAACTTGATTTTACCTATGTTATTCCAGCTTCTTTTTTTAAAATGATATTATACACTCTGAATTTTCCTGAACCATTTAGAGAATGGGACCTGAGCAGTTCAGATTAATTCATGGGACAAGCAACTTTGTAGTTAGAGCAGGAGTTGTGTAGTTAGACTGCATGAGGTATAGACTGCCTGGCCGATGCCAGGAACCCCTAAGGGTACACAGAAGGAACGATTTCCTATCACTCCATTTTAATGCTGTCAAATTAACAGCTAATAACACGTGAGAATCATTGAGGTTCTAATCTATAAAAGTGGCTCTGTAAATATTCTCATCAGTTATATATTTATTATTTCTCACTTCCATATCAAACGTACTTAGTTTACTATTAAAAATATGGTTTTCCTAACTGCTAGTCCTGCAATCCCAGCTTGGAATATGAAGACAAATTGAGCTCTTTCTGGCTTATAAATAATCAGCTTTTCAAGCATCACTTTTAAAAACTGTAACTTTCACATTCTCTTACTGTGTTTTTGTTTATAATTGATATATTATTTATATAGGGCTCAATCTTGAACTCTCCTGAGTGGCCATGCAAAGGAATTAGGAGGCATAAAGAAACAGGGGAAACTGTTGGGGTAACATTGACCGCCACCTACACACCAATCTGAGCATTAGAGCCAGTCCAGTGTTACCAGCTCTTGTGATTTTATTGTGAGCAATTGCAGGCAATTTACTGCAGGCAATAAATTTGTTGCAAGCAATATTTGGAATTTTTCTTAAAGTTCAGCTGCTGGAGTCATGTGATTACATAAGAATCTCAGCTTTCTTACAAAAAAAAAAACGTTACAGCCTTTCTGAATGCAGAGAAAAACTTGAGAATATAAATCCTAAAGACCCAGAAATTAGAAGGCAAATAAAAAAATCCAAATTTATTTTTAAAAATCTCATTATTTTTAAGCCAATCTCAAGTTTTTGGGGATCTAATTATGATTTTTAAGTATTTGAGGCAATGCTGACATAGACAACTGGTGCATACGACTTACTTCTTCCAGGAGCTGGAGGAAAGCAGGAACCAGTTTATGGCTCTGGCTAGATTGTAAAACTGCACTTCAGCACACAGTGCTGTAGGTATTAGTAACACTTTACAAATATATAGTTTAGAACAGTTTCTGGCCTAGGAATTTACAATACCAAAAAAACAAAAAACATAAAAGGAGCAAAGGCATTAGTAGACAGAATCATTCTCTGTCAATAATGGAAGGGGAAAATAAATTGGATACAACAGCAAATAAATTCTGAAAACAAAATACTAAAGATCATGAAGATCATGGCAATGGTTGTGTCAATGTATTTATTTTCTAGAGTATTTTCAATTTGTGGTGCAATTCCATGCACTTGTCTATATTAGAGATAAAAATGTTGGTTAATTCCAGCCACCGCTATTTCTCTCTGAATTCTTTGCATTGGTAAATAATCTCCAAACACTTATGTGTTTTGCATACATTTCTACTTACCACTGATGAGATCTTCAATTTTTGCTCCATGAATGTTGTACAGATGCTTTGCTGGTGAAGTAAGATTCATTCTTATTGTGCAAGCATCTAAAAACTTCATAAAAACAAAACTGTCTCACTAAAGATGTTTCAAGACTAAATCCTATTTAATGCAATAAAAAACCGCAGATCCAGTCTTAATCACTTACAAACCTCATACTTATATGAATTAAATAAAAGCCTGAACACAGTGGTAAACTCATGGTATAAAGTTGTTGGATCTTTGATTCTTTCTGACCTAGACACATGGACAGGCTAAGTACACATTACTTAGTACTAACTCTAAATCCAGTAGAATGCAAATTTACAACAAGAAAGAAACTGAACATTCCATACTGTTTCTCGGAAAATCCAATTCTATCGAAGCAGGAAAAAAGACGAAATCATCAAAAAAAACTAGTGTCATAAATAATTTTCACAAAATGTGAAATAAGATGAAATACTGAAAAATAACAAAAAGGTATACTTTTAAATAGATATTGGATAGGACTGTCAATTATAGCAATCATTACAATTGTTTTAAAGGACAATGTAATTAGGGCTGGAGATTTGTCATAGCATTTTTTATCAAAAATCACAAAGCAGTCATGGTAAATTTAGTAGAAGTCATGAGTTACAAGATTTACGGTGACCTTTCCATGATTTATGATAAAAAAAATGCTGTGACAAATGAAATTCAACTATTCCTCATAGCCCAGCATCCTTCTCCACTGCTGCCTCCTCCCCATTCCTCCTCATTCCGGCATTGCAACCATAAGTAATAGCCTAGTCAGGAGGAGAGGCCTTGGAGGGGAGAAGGGAACTGGAGAGCAAACCCAACCCACTCTCACCCTGCAGCAGTGACTCGTGTTCTGAGGGGCTGGGGCTGGCTCCTGGCTTCCCGCTTGCCTTGCACTCACTCCCACAGCAGCAGCTTCTGCCGCTATTCTGGGAGTTGCAACCTGGCACACAAGGTCACAGTGCTGCCCAGGTTTGGCTCAGGCCAAACCCAAGCAGCACGCTATCCCACACACCAGGGTACAATGCCACTCGCTGAAATTTGGCCTGGCCACCAGCCTATCATGATAGAAGGGTGGCTGAGCCAAACCTGAGCAGTGCTGTGAATCTGTGCACCAGGTTGCAATGCTGGGCTCAGTCCCACAGGACAGAAGCCACAGCTGCAGGATGAGTTTTTAAACTCATACAGACACAAAAGTCACCGACAAACAGGAAAATGATCATGTCCATGACATTTTTCCTTATGATGACAAACCTGCAGTCCTGGGATAATATATAATTAAGATACTACTGTTCATAGGAAAACCTAAGGGCTTGATCCTCAGCTGTTTCATCTCCCCCAATCCTGAAGGCAGCACCTATTGTCGATTGCTCTAACTTATGTGGGTGACAACTCTCCTGGCCCTCATGTCCTCAACCCAACTCAAAACTCCCCCTACATGGAAGGGAAAGCATATGGCATAAAGCTGACTATGCAGGCTTTACAGCACCAGAAATTCCCCCTTTTGTCAAGGAAATCACCAGTTGCTCCTTTATGACAGCTGTAAGTCACCTTTACATCATTCCAGTGGTGCAAAGGAAACTTAACCTGGACTGAGGATCTGGCCCTAAATATTTTGTCTTTCATAAAAAACAATTTGTGATATCATCATCAATCATTTGTATTACATGAGGGCCAGGAGGCCCCAAAGGAGACTGGGGCCTCTTTGAGTATGTCTACACTGCAATTAAAAACCTGTGGTTGGCCCATGGCAGCTGACTCAGGCTCGGGCTCCAGGACTGACAAATCTCTGTGTAGACATTTGGGCTCAGGCTGGAGCCCGAGATCTGGGACCCCGTGAGAGTTAAGGATCCCAGAGCATGGGCTCAGGCCTGTGCCTAACGTCTACACTGCAATTTTTAGCCCTGCAGCCCGAGCCCCACAAGCCCGAGTCAGCTGACCTGGACCAGCCATGGTGCTTTTATCCCCGTGTAGACATACTGTCAGTGGTAGGTGCAGTACATACACACATTACAAGACATTCTTCCACAAAGAGCTCACAATTTCAGTAAACAAGACAAAGAGTGCAAGGAAATGTTATCATTCCTTTGTTAACTAAGCTACACAAAAGGTATTTGCCCTGTGTAAAAGCGTTGGGTGTGTAGGCAGAGATCTTGGGTCACACTAGAGGTAAAACACAATGTGGCAATATCTTAAGAAGACTGAAGTGACTGAAGCAAATGGCTCCCTTTTGGTGATGGAAGGGTTTTGACACACCAGCAGAGGTGAAGACACTCCTGTGGTATTTGCTGCTGAAGGGGAAGTCGTAGGGGCTGGCCTGCCTCTAATACTTTCTAAAATCATAATTCAAAGCTGTCAATATATATTAAACTCTAGAAATGTTAACCATTGTTTTATTTCATCTCCCATCCATAACTGAACAGACAAAGAGGTTGTTTTTGTGTGTGTGACTGCAGTACAACCTCTACTATCCAAATGCTTTGGAAGACTCTGGGGAAGTTTGGACAATTAGGTTGCACATAATCACGAATATTTTAAATGCAAACAAATACAGATTAAGGGACCCTGTTTCAGAAAAAAGACAGTTTTGGAAAATCAAAGCTGTACTATAACATTTCCCCTATTCGTTTGTGTATACTTCTATGTGATTAATATTCAGTGATTCCTTCCATTTCTTTGTAGTTTTTGTATATATTGGAAACAAATTGATAATGTTAAAAGAAAAGTGAACAAGATAAAAATATAGCAGCAGTCTGGCTCATGTAAAATACCTATGACATTTTCAACATCCTGTTATAATTTCAAACTGAAGCAATGGGATATTGTGACAGGATGTACCAGGCCTTCTCTGCCTCCCATCGGAGACATTGCTACACTGACAAACCTACCCAAGGAAAAGCATCGCCCAGGAAAGATGGATAGTGAATTTAGATGTCCAAGCACTGCCTACAGAAGCCTCGTACTGTCAGAACCAACAAGACTGGGGCTAAAGTAATCCTTGCATGCATAAACATGGGAAACTTGACTAGGAGGAGAGAGGTTATATTACCTCTCTATTTGGCAATAGTCTGACCACCGCTGGAATACTGTGTCCAGTTCTGGTGTCCACAAATCAAGAAGGATGCTTATAAAGCGGAATGGGTTCATAGAAGAGCCATGAGAATGATTAAAGAAGTGAAAAACATGCCTTATAGTGACTGAGTTTCTTAAGTCTATCTATTTAGCTTAACAAAAGGAAGCTTGAGGGGTGACTTGATCACACTCTGTAAGTACCTACATGGGGAACAAATATTTGATAATGGACTCCTCAGTCTAGAAGGCAAAAAGTATAACAAAATCCAATGGCTGGAAATGGAAGCTAGCCAAATTCAGAATGGAAATAATGTGTATATTTTTAACAGTGAGGGTAATTAACCATTGGAATAATTTACTCAGGCTTGTGATGGACTGGCAATTTTTAAAATCAAGATTGGATTTTTTTAAAAGATATATTCAGTCCAAAAAGTAATTATTCTGGGGAAGTTCTATAGCCTGTGTTATATAGGAGGTCAGACTAGATTATCACAGTGGTCCACTCTGGCCTTGCAATCTATGATCCTCCAGTGGATATAGGGGCTGGGAAGAGGCAGTGGCTACTCAGACCCCACTAAGGTAAGATAAGATAAGAAGGCTTGTCTGCTTCTTCTGAGAGAGAGTGCTGAGTGAAGCTGAGACAGGAGAAACGATCCCTGGCTCTAACCCAAAACACCCAGACCCAGGTTGGAGCCTAACAATCAGACTGCAGCTTCAGTAATAGTTTGTGACAAACTGTTTATTTCGTTGTGGAGTTTAAAAGGACTAGAAGAGGTTCACTGCACAAGACACCTTGCTCATGATGAGTTCTGAAAGATATACAATGGCAACCTCTTATCCTTGAACCTTCAGATAAAAGCCTTCCTTTGTCCTAAAAACAAAAATCATGTGCAATTAAGAGTTTCATGTGTTTCAGGAATGGTTCTTGGAATCAGCAGCTTCATCATCATGTATGTGGCTTTTTATGGATACCGACATGGATTCCAAGAAGAAAGTCTATAATCAGCTAGAAAGATTTTTATTAAACCAGATTCCGCTTTGTGAAGAAGACCAATTCTTAGATTTATTTTCATTTTGTTTTTTTCTTATGACCTCTACAGTGCCCTCTCATGGCCCATCACATCACAACTTGCCCAGCCTTGGCTTGCCACTGGTAGTTTGCTGCCTCTTGAGTGGTAGTGGCGCTTTAGCCCTCTGGCCAAGTCCTACCCCTTCTGAAGTATTACAATCCAAATGAAATTAGAAACAAAAAAACAGGATTGTCCAATGAACTTCTATAGGACCCAACCATTTTATTCAGGTCTTCTCTTCAACAGTCCATACGTCAGCCAGTTACCTACAGTTGGGTCACCCCTTAGAGCAGGAGGACCATCCAACCACCAAGCTTATCTCTGGGCTTCAGCCAGACTTCTCTCACATCAGGAGAAGCAGCACTCTGCTGTTTTTCCTAGGTAGCCTTGGACTGGGCTAGATCTTCTCCTTTTAGCTCTCTATCCATGTCTGACATCTGCTGCAGGTATAGAAAGAAGGGATAAATTGGATCCACAGGCTTTCATTAACCCTCTCGTTGCCAGTGTGGGGCCTATCTGCCTAACATGTCCTTATTGGTTCCAAAAATCACAGCATCTAAACCGGGGAAGGCAATCTATGGCATGCATGCCAAAGGTGGCACGCGAGCTGATTTTCAGTGGCACTCACACTGCCCGGGTCCTGGCCACCGGTCCGGGGGGCTCTGCATTTTTATTTAATTTTAAATGAAGCTTCTTAAACATTTTTAAAACCTTATTTACTTTACATACAACAATAGTTTAGTTATATATTATAGACTTATAGAAAGAGACTTTCTAAAAACATTAAAATTTATTACTGGCACGCAAAACCTTAAATTAAAATTAGAGTGAATAAATGACAACTCGGCACACCACTTCTGAAAGGTCGCTGACCCCGATCTAAACCATTACTAGAATGCTCCAGATTTGTTTGACCTAAAGATCTGAGAACTGAATATTATTAAAAATGTCTCCAAATTTTTCTCATTTCAGAAACTTTTCTGAACGTTGCCTGAAAGTGTGGTAGGCTAATCAAGGCATTTAGTATCAACAAGATCTTGACTGTGTGAATCTTGTAGCCTTCCTACAAAATAGTAGCTGTTGACAGATGGAAACTGTGCTTTTCTTTGAAATGTGTAACCTAAAAGAGTTCTCATGGAGCTCCTGGTCTTCAGGATACCAGCTGCTACTACAGCAAAGATCTTGGCTGTCATAAATCTTGTTCATCTTTGTTTAATGCTAGATGGGTTCTACCAATTGCCTTGGCCCTCTCCAAGGATTTTGTGCTCCTCCAGCAATGCACGGAGAGCAAAAAAGGCATGTTCAGAATTCCTGGGCAGTCCTGGGCCCAACTGCTCACAGGATTAGAGGAAAAAAAGGTGAAGTAACACTATTTGTGGCAGTGTCTTCAGACCTATCAATTCAGCCCCCTTCCTTTAGGTCCTGTACCAAGCATATCTTGGCTTGACCTAAGGATCTATTCCAATGTATTTCAAGTGTCCTGGATTTGTAAGAATGGTATTTATAAGCCTATTAATCAAACAAGGCCTAAAAGTTTGGTTCTTTTAAATACCATTATAACTGAGGAGGCTCACACACTATTGGTTCTGCATGCAAGGTCAGATCCTAAACTATACTTACTCTGCATTTTCCTGCTGTTTTCTAGTCATTTATCATAGCTTTTAGAGAGATCCCATCCATGATTTGTATATCATGCTGGAACACATTTATCATACCCAAATTCCCAAGCCCTGTTGAAATACAGTGGTATTTCTCCAAGCAACTGAGCCAACATCATGCGTTCAGAAGACAATTCTATGGAATTGCTCTCCCTCACTATGTCAGAAACCAGCTACTTTTAACTTTACAAATAGTATAAATGGCAAAAAATAAATTTATAGTATTAAAAATCTTTAAGATTTAATAATGTAAGGTGTTGAGCATCATATGGGTAAGACAATTCATTTAGAAATATACAATCTTTTGTAGTGTTCTTTTAAATATTACTAGTATGCAACACATGCTTTATTAAGAATGCATGTTTTAATACCCAGTGTTCCTTTTTTTCTATCTGTACAGTAACCATAGTACTTAAGCATATGAACTATCTATAGTTGTTCTGGAGTTGTGCAATAGTGTACAGTGAATGCAAATTTAATGTACACTAAAAAGGTGAATCACTCTAGTAATTGTGTGAATAAGCTGAAACGGTCACTGAAATGATGCCAGTGAAATTACCTGTCATTCTCTGAAAGAAAATAGCATACAAGTTACTTTAAAGATGACAGAAATGGCAATACTTTGACCAGGTGAAATTCACTGTTCATGGAACTGTTGAAAAGAAACAAGAAGAGGAAATATTGAAGACATTATTCATCTACCATGCCCATTCCAGGTCATCCAGGTGATGTTCCTTTTTCAAAGTGCTCCCATATAGAAAACCAGGGCTTGAAACAATGAAGTTTTTTTTTTCTACCACTGTGGTAAATTGTAAAAAAAAATGTGTCCAGTTATATTAGTTCCATGTTTAACTATAACAGTAAGCTACATGTCTTGCTCCAAGAGCAGAAACATTCTGCAACTGTCATCTTGCACCAGACTTGTGTATGTCTATGTCTACACTTCGAGCTTGAAGGTATAATTTCCAGCTCTAGGAGACATACCCATGGTAGCACTGATCAAGTTCGCATGCTAAAAATAGTGTAGCCATGGCAGCGCGAGGGACAGGTCTATTTTTACCATACTAATGAGTAGAGCTAGCATGGGTGTGTCTCCTCAAACTGGAAATTATACCTATGAGCTCAGAATGTAAAATACCCTTAGAAGCATATGTTTCTCTGCCAAATACAATGAAATGGAAGAAATAACGAAAACACATTATCCACAAAGCTTTGTATTTCCTTGCTTTTTCTTTCCTTCTTTCATTCCCCAGTGCAAGTTAGAGTAGCTTCAAGATTGCTGTAACATGGACTGGAAGATAACAGTTGAGAAGGGGCTGCACCACCAGCCAGGATTGCCAAAGTACATTATACTCCAAACTCCTTAGCTGCTGCCTAAGGCAGGTTTAAGTTTGGAGAGATGTAGAGGGGATTTAGTAGTTGAGTATCTAGTCTATATTTTAAAAATGCCTTCCAGGGATTTCATCCTAAATTTGGTAAACAGAATTATGTGTTTGTATAAGTCATTGAAGTCACAGAAACATCTTATATATTCTTTAGTTAAGACCTCATAGAAGCTACTGAGCTTTGAATTTCCAGAAAGCTGCCCTTTGGTAAGAAAACTGTTGCAAACTTGTCCAGCATATGTCCTATAACAGGAGTTCTCAAACTGGGGGTCACGAGGTTATTACGTGGGGGGTCGTGAGCTGTCAGCCACCACCCCTAACCCCGCTTTACCTCCAGCATTTATAATAGTGCTAAATATGAAAAAAAGTATTTTTAATTTATGGGGCGGGGAGTCACAGAGGCTTGCTGTGTGAAAGGGGTCATCAATACAAAAGTTTGAGAACCACTGTCCTATAAATGCTAATCTGAGTTGGACTGCATACAGATTCAGGGCCTCCAGTTTCTGAATGGAGTAGCACTCACAGCTGGCCACACCACAGCAGAAGCTAAAAAAAGGAGATGATAATCAGAGGCACATGGCCCACCTGGGACCAATGTAGTGCTTCTTGCATCCAACAGCACACTTGGAACTGAAGTATTCTGCATGAAAGCATCTCTTGAAGTGACCTCTAGAATTGCACTCTTTCTCACCAGGGGCCCATATCAGTACTTCTACATAGCTGAGCACTTTGAATCATTTTGCTGCTGATGCTTCTAGAGGAGTCCAAGGCTCTGAAGTTTCTGCCTCTTTGAAAACAGCTTTGTCTGTTTACATTCCACAGGGCAGATGCCTGAACCAAAGTGTTCAGATCCAATAGATGTGAAGACAGTTTGAATTTAGAACAATGGGGGGGGGATGCAGTAATTAGAGTTATGAATGTAACATATTTTCAGCTACCTAGATTAAAGTTCCCTTTTTGCTATTTGTCAGTTTTGTCTTGCATATTATAAATGAGAATTATGTGAATGATGTCTTGCAAGAATAGTCTTCCAACGACAATCACATAGGATCAATTTATCCTTGTGAAAAATAAATCAAGTTGAAAATTTGCTATTTACCTCAAGCATCAGCAAATCAGAGATATAATATATCATAACACAGTCTCTAAAGGTTTTTTAAGTGAAGAGGGAAGATAAATATAACACTTTTTAATCAAAGATTAACCAAAGTAAATATAAAAGCTTCTCTGACAGATTTAATCCTTTTGCTACTCACTTTCCCCCTCCTCCACCCTTAATAACCATTTTATTTCTGTGTTTTCAATGGAGCTTGAAATAAACATGGCTCTTATGCTTCAGCATCATAGAATGGTATCAGCATAGTCTGAACTGAATTGTTAACCTGTATTCTCTTTTTTAGGTCTAGTCCAGTGGTCAAAATTCTTTTTGATCTAGGTCCTACCCACACATTGTTTATTTTTAAAATTTGGCTGGACAAACAACAAAACAGATGCATTTTACCAAGAAGACAATCCTTCAGTTATTATGACTTTTTAGGTCCAAACTCTAACCTCTTAAAGAGTGCTGATTTACTTTCCAGGGGATTTTGCTACCTAGATGAATCTCAAATAGGCAACAGTGAACGCTGAAAGTCATATTGTAACAGCTGACTATAATTGGTAAAACTGGTTGTAAATTCCAGCACCAGCTACTTTTATAGGATAATTATGAACTTTAGATTGCAAGTTCTTTAAGACAGGGTATGACTATTTTATTATATGTCCGTACCGTGCTTGGCACAATAGGATACTGATTAGAATATGTAGGTGTTACTATAATACACCATAATAAATAAATAATAATAATAATAATAGAGTACTTTCCAGAAGAATTGTGAAGTCAGAATGATCTCTAGCCACTTGACAAGCCACTAATCACATTCCTGTCCTCAACTTTTTATGCTGAACTTCAGAATATCCTCTTTTTAGATTCTTAAATGACCTCTTCACAAAATGACCAAATCACACAATTTGAACAATTATGAGGAATTGAGAAGAGGGATAGCTCAGTGGTTTGAGCATTGGCCTGCTAAACCCAGGGTTGTGAGTTCAATCCTTGAGGGGGCCACTTGGGGATCTGGGGCAAAATCAGTACTTGGTCCTGCTAGTGAAGGCAGGGGGCTGGACTCGATGACCTTTCAAGGTCCCTTCCAGTTCTAGGAGATGGGATATCTCCATTATTACATCTCCCAAGTACACCCTGGCCTTTTGTAGCATTCGGCACTTGAAGACAGAGGTAAAGTCGCTATTTAATAATGGTGACATTTCCTTATTCTTGATATATATTCTCTGTTATTGCTCAAGGGGCTGAATTATTATTTTTCTATTGCAAATAGAAGTCATTATATAAAAACCTAAGAGATGAATTAATAGATATTATATAAATATTTGAAAAAATACTTATTGATAACTTAGATGTTTTCTGCATTTTGCAGCTTGTTATGTGTTTAATATTTTTTCTTTCCTTTTGCTAATTTTCCAAGTATCCTTATTTCTGGTTTGTTTTAATTTTGAAATGTATCTGGATAGGCTGTTTATCTCATTGGTCCTGTTCAGAGTGAAGATAAGAGGAAAAAAACCAGTAAATCCCTGAATGAGTTAAAAATGCCTACTTGGTATGCCCGATCAGTAGATTTGCTGTTATAAGGTAGCAGTGCCTCCACAGGAGGTCCACATAATGGATAAATGAAAATGGGAGGATTTTGCACAATCTGATGAATCTGGCTTGTGGACAGTTGAGATACAGCCAATAGTAGTGACATTTCCCCCTCATTCCTTATTGATAAGCATCTATCAGATTAGAAAAGAGATGGTCGCTACTGGCATCATGGTTGAGGAGCAAGATGGAGGAAATGTTTTACGTCCCTGGGCAAAGCTGCAGCAGATATCTGATGGGGTCAACCCAATATTTGTGAGGTGGACCCACTTCCCCTGGTGGATGAAGGCTAATGAAAGTCCTATGAGAGGTGGTTACTGACTCATCCATGGGAGCAGGATAGCCTCACGGCTTTAAGTGTGATTATATTCTGAAAAATGACCATGTACTGCAGCACCTTCTTACTCAACAGATTATTCTTGTTGTGTATTTAGTCCTATTTGCTTATTTTAGAGACAGAAGTAAATTTGGATAGCTTTATCACATTAGCCATATAGTGAGCTGGATTCTATTCCTTCTTTTATTTAAACAGAGTTGTACAAACTGGCCTCCCCTGGCCAAGTGACAAGAAAAGGCAATTTTCAGTTCTGATCAGGGCTCTACAGGACTTCCACCGATAGACTTTTGCCTGCTGTGCTCTTTGTGAAGGAGAGGATGCAGAGGATGGTTATTTTCACCTAAAGGTGTCTTCTACAAGGTGCTGTTCCAGTCTATCCCCCCATGTTGTGCAACAAGCATATGAAGTCACTGTAGGAGATCTTCAGGAGATAAAGGTATGGACCTATCGTTTGAATAATGTCCCCAGTATTATTATTAGGCTTTTCTATGGTGATTACCACTATGTTATCTGAATTTGTCCTCATAACATCCTGTAAAGTAGACTAGTATCATCATTTCCATTTTACAGATGGAGAATAGTAGCACAAAGAGATTGTATCTTGCCCAATGTCACAGAAGATGTTTTTGGCAGAGCTGTGAAGAACCAGAGAAATACCGGAATGAGGAAGAAAAGAGGGTGTATTTGGAGGGAAGATAAAATGACAAGAGAAGGAAGGAGAGTGAGGAAGGAAATGAAAGGGAAGGAGACAATCAGAAGAGAAGAGACCAAAAGGCTGAAAATGAAAGACAGAAGAAAAAGCGTAAAGTGATGGACAAAAGCAACAGAGACATACTAAATTACATTTTGAAAAATGTATTTAATAGAAAACTGAATGACTATGTTCAAATTAAACAAACAAATATTATGCACATACAGAAGACTGAATTCCCTCAGAAGCTCCTTTCTCCTCTATAACTGTACATAGCGAGACCAAAAATGCCAGGGTGATCTTTTATCCCTGACTCAGAAAGGAGAAATATGCTGTTTAAATTTACCAGAAATATTGTGTGTGGGGAGATATCTTGGTGGGCTGGACAGAGGATTTTATTCACCTATTAGCAAATTACTTATCTTATGAGTTGCGCAAAAGATATTGCTTGGCCTGCTTGCCTGAACATGCTAGTCCAGCCCTGCCTGTAGGTCCACAAGCTGCCTCCATTTGCTTTAACCAGTCCTGAACTTTCCAGTCAGAAGGCAGCTTCTCAGAATGATTTTTATGTAAGAAATATAAGTTCAAGGTTTTCTATAATTTCTTTTTGTAAATTAGCATCAGTGCTCATAGTAGTAAAAACTGTAATACATTCCTCAATATGGGAAGATTTTTAGTGCGCCACATTCCATAGAAAGAAGAAAGATGTTTAGTCTCTTTCTTGCTGGGTAATTATATAGTCTTTATGTCTGTAATTTCTTAAGCCTTGTCTACACAAATAACTAGTTAGCAGCAAGTTGGTGTCCGAATCTACCCTGAACTAGCCTGCTGCAGATTGTGTGGATCCTGCACGTTAACAGTTCGCTAATACACTCTGATTGGTCCTATTTCAAAGAGGACTAGATCAAAGCACATTAATGAATTGTGAATGTGCATCAGCAGGGCCCACACAGACAGTTAGTCCAAAGCAGGCTAGTGCATGGAGATTCACACCCCAGCTTGCCACAAAATAAATTTTTATGTAGACAATCCCTAAGTGCCTGAATTTTACACCTTTCCTAGTTTTTATTTTTTAAATGGGACCCGATGGAATTCAAAGGAATTCATAAATCAGAGAGGATGGAATGTCAATGCTCCAGGCATCCAATCCAATGCCCATTGCACACAATGGAAATCTTTCCAGAGACTTCAGTAGGAGGTGAATTGGGCTGTAAGGCTGTGAAAAGATTATATATACCTTTTCAGACTTATTTAAAAGATAACATGGAATAATGATAGAAATCCTGACAGTGTAATTTATCGATACTAACTGTGTCTTTTGAACGCTACCAATATACTTATGGATTTGCCTGATTATTTAAGTATTTGTTGTTATAAGAGCATACATAAAGAGAACACATTAACCCAGAAACTATTAAATTGCCAAGAAAGTCTTTAGTTAAGGAAAAGGATTTTTGCTTCTAGTGTATATTTAGGAGCATGATACTGTATAATTATGCTGTTTTAGTAATTTAAGACAAACTATATTGTACACTTTTTCTAAAATGTTAAATCAAATCTATAATCTAATCAAATAATTATTTGGAATAAAGAATAATTAATATGGAGGAGTGAGTAGGGTGACCAGATAGCAAGTGTAAAAAATTGGGACGGGGGTGGGGGATAATAGGAGGCTATTTAAGAAAAAGACCCAAAAATCGGGACTGTCCCTATAAAATCGGGACATCTGGTCATCCTAGGAATGAGGACAATTTTTTTCCAGGAAATTTGAGCTGTTTAATAAACAAAGTTTACCTTTTCAATTTGGTCCTGTGCTGCAATAATCTCATAGCCATCCTGCCCTGAGCAATTCTTAAACACCAAAATCCTGAGTGAGGACTTCTTAATAAGCTTCTTCATGCGGTTGGACAGGACAGGCTTGGTTTTCCTTCTCTTGGCACCAGTAGAAAGAACCAGACCATTCATCGTCCAAGTTACTTTCTTCATTAATGACAGATGGTCTGGAAGAAAAGAGAAAAAAAAAGTAAAGTAAATATTTGACTTCAAAATTAAAAATGGACACATCATGCTCCCCTTTCCCTATTATATTAATAATACACACTGGCCTGTCTTCATGTAGATGCTGGTATTTTCTGAAATACTACCACACTCTTCCCACTAACCATGACATAAGCTGTAGCAAGCTGTCTCCACTGATAGCCTGCATAAATCATCATTCCTGAAGGGAACAGATGTTCAGGGTATGAAAGAGTAATACCACAATTTAGTCATAATTAAAATTCACTCTTAGCATGCTTCTATCACCGATCAGAGAGGAGTATTTAGCTTTTCACCTACAAAAAAATTGTTTCCCATCTCTTCTGCTTCAGGAAAATTAAGCCTGTTCCTTAACTTGTACAATGTTTGAGTTCCACATCTGATATTCAATCCCACAAAGGATGCTATTTTTCCTCCTTAACAGTTGATTTCCTTGAATGCTTAAAAGGATGACCTCTACCTAGTGCCACAGTACAAAATATATTTGCAACTACATGTAAAAGCTTGAACCCTTACTGGAGTTGCCATACAGGAAAGTAAATTGTAGAAAATATGTTGCTACAGATTAAAACCAGGCCAGTAAACACACTATTTTTGTCAGTAATAGTTTAGTCTCATCTACACATTTTCAAAAATAGAGTTCAGGGACTAAGTCATTTAACTCCCATTGATGTTAATGAGAGCTGCGTTACTAAATCACCACATATCACTTTGAAAATGTAAGGATCACATTGCCATTATTAGTGTTGGATAACATGTTAAGTGAATGCCACTGTTCTTTCTTTCTTTGGAGAGTGGGTTTCAATTCACAAATCTTTAACATCATGCGCATTAGAGTTATTCCATTATGGAATATATAGAGCATGTCAACATGTTTGTTTTCATTAAAATTACAATAATAAATTGGCAGTGCTTCTTGCTGCAATCTGCATTCATTCTAGAAGGACACTCTCCCTTTTTTCCCTCAAGGACATAGCTATTTACAGAGCAGCTGGAAAGATCCTCATTTATTCAGGGGCTCCGTTTCCCAAATAAATATCCTCAGTGGGTATCTGTCTGTAGAAACTCAACTGCTCCAATTCTGTAGTATGGGCCAGATCGTCAGTTTATATGGGGTTGACTCTGTTGACTTCAGTAGAGCTACGCTGATTTACAGCCACTGAGGATCGGATTCTATAAAACCATCTAATCTAATGGTGGTCAGTGGGTGGCATTTTGAAATGTTTGTTCTCAGCCTAGAAGTGAATTTCATTTTTTAAAGTCTTTGCACTTCTGAGCAGTTTCTATTTTCTGCCTCACATTAATATCCTCCCTCCCCTTAGGAGGTTCTTTACATTTCTGTCAGAACTCATGAATTTCCTGTTTTTCCCAGTTTTAAAACAGCCATCCTGAAGGCACACACAGCAACTTGGGCCTTTTGTTGTCACTGTGAAAACCCATCCAGATTTGGCCAAGTTATGAGCACATGCACATGCTCTGAACTTGTTAGAGGCTTACTGTTATATCTCCCAACACTCCATCTGCTGTGAGTAGGAGCTAGTCCCACAGCACTAGTCCCTTCATGCCAAATGCACTGAGCATGCTCCAGCCCCATGGAGCTTTATAAATGCCAATTACACTCAGACTTTTACAGGGTGGACAGAGAGCAAGAATTCCAGATAGGACATAGATGAATCATCAACAGTGGCTCCCATCCCTTCAGCCGAGGGGAAGGTGTGCTGGGTTGGAGGCAGGAGGAGACCTTCCCCTGAAATTCTGTGCACTTCAAAGCCCTTATTATTGAGCAAGACCTCATACTCCTACCTTAGGAGGCAGTCAAGTATCACCCCTCCCTGAAAATGGCAGCCACTTCCCAACCATCCCCTCATGGTCTGATGTCATTCTGCAGGCACAGCCTCACTTTTCCTCATCTTCAACTCAGGGCCCCTTAAATCAAACTACCAACAAACTCTTTCTGGTTCAGTCAGGCCCTTCCTTGGGGTTTGATCTATTAAAATAACAAAATTATTCCCACATAAAGTTCTCCAATTTCCACCAATTGCATACTCCCACTGAGGATCTCTCATTCTTCCCCCACCTTGAGCTTGTTCTCTGAAGACTCAGGGCTCCCTGCTGGCACCTATTCACTTCCAGCAAATTTTTGTAATCTCTCTTTCACTGAGGAGTCCCTTTTCTCTGCAGCTTCCTTCTCCTCCACACCCAGCTTGCTCTACTCATTAAACCCCAGAGGTGTTTAACTATTTAAACCTCATCCCAGGTGTGGCAGGCAGGGCTAATTGTACATAGTTGGCCAGCTCCAGGCCTCTGGTCCTTAAAGGGGTAGGCCACCCCACATCCCATTTTACAAATGGAGTACGTGAGTACACAGTCTTCCAGAAAAAACAGTAACCATGGTTCTGTGATATGTGTTATCTACATGGATTCCGCTTCTGGTGCACATGAGCCCTGTGCATGAAAGGTCAGATTCTTTTGGCTAGCAGTGTCCATTAGTGGCACACCCTGGATACCCTTATGTTCCCTCCACCAGAGGGCAAAAAGGATGGAGCAAGCACAACTGTCCTTCAGTTCCTTCAGCAATACAGAATTCAGATGGAACAGAACTCTGTAGGACAGCATGCAACTAGCTGATGAGGTGTATCATCGACTTAAATGTCTCCTGTGATATATAAGCTGTTGCTGATGTGGAATCTAACAGAGCCACTGTGAGTGCTATTCTCTGAGTCAGCAACAGTGCTTAACTTTTCTTTGTTGATCTTGAGACTTAGTGTGGTAAAAAGATGTTGGATTAGGTGAATGATACCATTCACCTGCTACAGTGATCTTTCTCAAATGAGCCAATTGCGGAGGAATGGATATACCTAGATCCCTTGTCTCCCTAGGTGAGCTCAGAGCTGCCATGACTACCAAGCACTTGGTGAGTACCCTTGTTGCTGCTGAAAGACCAAAGGATAGAACTCTGTATTGGGACTGGGATACTGCCTCTTGGAATCTGAGGTATTGCCTGTGTGCCAGCTGTATCAGTATGTAAAATTATATGTCTTGCAGACTGCGAACCAGTCTTTTGGAATTTACCAAAGGGATTATGGAGGCCAGTTTTACCATCCTGAATTTGAAATAGTGGATGAATCTGTTGAATCTCTTCCTTCTTCAGAATTAGAAAATAATGTGAGTAAAAACCCCTTCCTCTGAACTTCAGGGGCACTCCTTCCACTGCTCACAGATTTAGAAGGGAATCCACTTCTTGCTTTAACTGTATCTGGTATGAAGGATATCTGGAGAAGGGAAGGGAAAGGCAATAGGAAAGGACTGAAATTGAATGGAATACCCCACGTTAATAATCGCTAAAACCTAGCAGCTTGAGGTCATTTGATTCCAGGCATCTCAAAAATGCCAATGGGGCTGGAGGGGAGGGTATAGGTCTTCCAAAGATTATTTGGCTCTCAACAATGGCATCAAACTTGCTGCCAGGTGAGGGACGCAGGGTATGCTGTACTGAAGGAAGAGGCAGATGGCCTTCTGCATTGGAATTTCTGCTTCTTTCTTAGCAGCTCTAATAATCTTTGTGGGTTATAACAATACATGAAAGTCTTTTGTCTCAAGTGAGTTTTCTTCTAGGCCTATTTTCTCCTAGGGTCAAGCAGGTAGACTCCCAAGGAATGGAGACCAGCTCTCAAAACTTTCAGAGAGTGCAGAGCTTCATTGGTTCCTTCACTAAAACATGTCACAACCTTCAAATGGAAGGTCCTCAATTGTTGTCTCCTTCAGCATTTCTGAAGATTTTAGTCAAGAAGCCCCTATGTATAGTGATGAAGGTGCCCACTGAGCATGCTGCAATATTGGAGGCACCTTTAACACAGCCTATAGCAAAGTATCAGCTACCAAATGTCCCTCAGGTTCAACGGACGTTAGTTCCTCCTTATGTTCTTGAGGGAGTTTCATAATAAACTATGATACCTTGTTCCAATGAAGGTAATTATATTTTGACAGGAACACCTGGTAATTTGCAATATGCCTCTCCAAATGTGATGATGAGTAATTCTTCCTTCCAAATAAACCTAATATTTTTTGGATCCTTGTCTCTTGGAGTCATTTTAGGGGGTTTCCACTATCTCGACATTTCATGTACTCCCATTGCCAAGAACTAGTTGGGTGTAAAAATATTCAAACACACTTGAAGGGACGTGATAATACCTTTCTGCCTTTTTTACGGGTAAGTGCCACAGATGCTAGAGTATGCCATAAATATTTTGCCAGTTCCAATAGACCTTGTTAATTGGCATGTAAAGCCTTCCATACATGTAAGAAAAATGTCCAGTAGCTTGTGTGATTTTTCCTGTACTACCTCCACAGAGCTTTCTGAAGTGTCTGCCAAGCTACACAAAAGTTTCTGAAATGTTTTTAAATTGTCTGGCTGAGTGGAAGTGGAGGTAACTACTGCCTTATCTAGTGATGAAGAGGAGATCACAGCTGGAATCAAATTCTCTTCCTACCCCACACTCTGTAGCCCAAGCTGTGTAGTCTGTAGCAAAAGGTACAGAAGAAAAGGTATCAACACACTGTCAGGTGATCTGAGCCTACCAGATAAACTCCTTTTTCCCCCAAGGTCAGGGGACTGAGGCCACAAATTTTCGGAGTATGTCTTTCCATAGGCGCCGACTCCGTGGATGCTCCGGGACAGGAGCACCCCCAGGGAAAAAATGGTGGGTGCTGAGCACCCACTGGCAGCCACCCATCAGAACCTCTCTCTCCCCCAGCACCTCCTGCCCGCCGGCGGGCCCCATGGATCCGCACCTCCTCCTCCCTCACCACGCCTCCCGCCCACTGCGAATAGCTGTTTCACAGAGTACAGGAGGCTGGGAGGGAGGGGGAAGGAGCGAGGATGTGTCGTGCTCAGGGGAGGGGCAGAACTGGGCGGGAAGAGGCGGGGTGAGGGTGGAACAGGGGCAGGAAGAGGTGGGGTGGGGCCTTGAGGAAGGGGTGGAGTGGGGGCGGGGCCTGGGGCAGAGCCAGGGGTCCAGCACTCCCTGGCACTTTTGAAAGTCAGCACCTATGTGTCTTTCAATGTTTTATTGAAGCAGTCCACAAGCCTGTCAGTCTGAGGGTGACAGATGGACATCTTTAAGCCCTTGATTATTAAGAAGTCACACAATTCCCCCCTTAATTTTTATGTAAAGTTGGCTAGCTGGTCAGACAGTATCTCTTTTGGTATCCGTACCCATGTAAAGATTTTCATCAGTTCAGTGGCAATGTTAGCACAGTGGTTGAATGAAGGGGGATGGTTTCTGGGTATCACATGGTGTAATCCATTATCACCAGGATGTCTGGTACCCGGCTGCACACTTTTCCAAGGGTCCATCCAGGTCCAACCCTGGAAGGGTATTCTGACCATCGGGGTGGGGGGGGACTAACAGAGCCTTTGGGGTCCTTTTGGGTCCAGTCCACTGGCATTTGGGTCATGATGTGCAGTAGTCCTTGACCTGCTGTGTACCCCCTGACAGTAAAATTTGAGGATTAGCCTTTTGAGGGTCTTCTCTCGCCCTAAGTGTCCTCCAGAAGATACCACATGTGTTAGCTGTAAGACTCTCTGGCAGAATTTGTTTGGGACTAAAAGTTGTACTTGTGCTTTCCCGGTTTGGGAATCTTTTTGCCACCCAGTATAGCTTCTCTTCCCTAGTTCAAACCGAGGCCATTGCCTCATCAATTGCAGGTCTACCACTCTCCATTTATACTCATATGCCCTGCTCAGTGTCAGGTCATCTCTTTGTTTGCTTACAAAATCTACATCTGCCATTAGTATGTCCAAATCAGGAGAAGGTAAGGTGTTCTGTTTCCCCTGTTATGAGAGGAGCCACAGTTCCTGTTGGGAGGTCTCTTCTTCAGGATCCTCTGTCTCTCTGACCTCTGCTAGCGTTCTGTATTTTTGTAGTTCAAGAGCTCCTCCTTGAAGGCCATTCCTTCCACTCCACGATTTTATGATCTTTCAAAAAAATTCCCAATCCCAACTCAAAATCACCAGGTAGGCCCACGGGGGGCCACACCTGTTCGTACTTTTTCTGTGTGGCTTCCTATAGTGAACTGGTGGGATAAGGATGTACATCACTACGCATGCACTGGACGCAGATGGTTTCCCTTGGGTTATCGCCAAGTCCTGCTAATTGTTCTCAGATCAGCTTTTGGCTGCACCTGAGTCTATTAGGGCTGGCAATTCTACCCCATTGATCCACAGAAGGACTAATATCTTGGCCAGGCCTCTTTTTTCTAGCCCTGGTGTCAACCACCCATACCTGCCCGTACGAGAAATCCATGAAGGGGCAGTCTTAGCACAAATGACCTTGTTGCCTGTATGAAAAGCAAGTCCAAATTGAGAGGTTTTTTCCATCCCTTGACTGTTCTGGGGGAGGTGTGGTGCTCATGGTGGGTCTTTGGGACCAGTCTCTCCTCCAACCCTTTCCTCCCCTTAGAACCAGACTTCCAGAGCTTTGTCATAGCTGTGGGCCATCCGGGAGGCTGAACCTGACATTCAGTGGCCCGGTGGTCATCTCCCTTAATGGTCCCCTGGGATGAGTATCTTCGGTCTTGGGTGTTCTCATTTTTGGGGTTGCAGTCACTAAGTAATTTTCTGCTGGCCTGGTTGCCTCAGCCAACATCTGAGACTGATGTCGCAATACCCACTCATGCCCTCCAGCTGGGAGCCCCTGCATAAACTGTTCCAGCAACACTTCTTTGGCCACCTGTTTCCCTGTCTGTTTGTTGGGCTGGAGATACAGCCAGTAGTGTTCTTAAGACTCTAGCCATTGCTCATGGTTGGGCTCCCTGTGGAAATACTTCCCAGTGGAAATGCTACCAGTGGGTTACCAACATGATACTAAAGGTTTCTAAGATGGCTGCCTTGAGTTTAGCATAGTCCTGGGCTTCTGTGGTGTCAAGGTTCCAGTACGCAGCTTAAGCACGTTTGGTAAGATATGGTGCTAGCAAAACAGCCCAGTGTTCAGCTGGCAATCAAGCTGCTGTGGCGATCTGGAAAGCTTTGGGTTCATCCCTCGGCCCTACTTTCATGAGTCTTACTGGGAGGTTTGTAATCATTGGGAGATTGGGGCCACCATGTTTGTGCATGTTCCTTGGGGTTGTAAATGGCTGCCACATACTGAACCAGGTGTTATTGCTGTTCCTGCTGTTGCGCTGCCAACTCCCAGATGAGCTGTTGTTGCTGCTGCAGTTGTTAGGCAGCCATTTGTTGAATATCTGCTTCTGCAGCTGCAGTTGTTGGGCCACCTGTTTTTATTGGCTGTCCTTCAGCCACTTCAACAATTTGTCAAGGTCAATTTTTTCTCTTTTTTTTTCTTTTTTCTTCTCAAGGTCTTACAGTAGATCCAAGGAATATTACCATGTTCTCTAAGTTGTGATGGTTGGCACTTGATGGGAGCACCACCTAATGGTTAGACGGTCAGTTCCTCAGTGCAGAGTAATGTTGTTAAGGGAGTTTGGGTCCTCCCACTCCACCGGGCTGCAGCCCAAGGCCCTGTGAGAGTTACCAAAGACCAGGCACCAAACAACACCTTGCAGCTGCACTCCCTGGCCTACTTCCTACCCTCTACTCTATAGATCAACCTTTGAAGACTGTAGCAGAAGATACAGAAGAAAAGGTATCAACTGCACATTCAGTGGATGAAGTTTGGTGTCTTCAAAGAGCAAGCCCAGGAGCTTGGTGTTGAGCTGCAGCTCTCCAAGATAAAAAAATTAAGATGGGCCTCTCTCATTTCTTTGTCATCTTGGAGAAGGAGCAACAAATTGAGCCTCTAGCAGGGATTTGCCCCTTCTCCAAGGCAAAAAAGGCACCTTGAGTGCCCATCATTAAGCAGAATAGCTACATCACAGGAAGGGCAAGTTTTAAATTGTGATGACTTTCTTTCCACCATAGAAGCTAAATCCTGGTACTGAGGAATAGTCCCTACACTATTATAAAAATTATGAATAGATCTGAAGTGTGAAAGGACTTGATAATATTGCTCCAACTGTATTGATATAGTGTACTCTTTTGTGCCTCCTCTACTGTTTCTCTCTCTTCGTTTTCTTATTTCACTTACTTTTGTGGAATTAAGTAAGCAGCTTACACCTACAATAATTCTAAAAAAATTCTAGTCTGAAAAATAACTTTTTAAAAACTACTAAAAAGAGGATTTTTTTTACTATACTCATTTACATTTATGAAAATTATTAGAATTTTTTCAAAGCTACAATATTGTAGCTGAGAAATACATTGAAAATATATTTGTTATTATGACTCTGCAAAGTAGTTATGGCTTCTGATATTAAATATGAAACAGCAAATCAAGTCTTTGCAGCTTGAGAACTGAATTTTCTAAAATCTGAATGCACTGGCAGTAAGAAAACATAATGTTGTATTCAATAATGTCATCTGTCCAAAATACAATTGCCTATGTGCTTAGTAAATTCATTATGCCCAGGTCACATTCCTGTGTTCAGCTAAGTTTATAGTCACTCCCTTTTCTTTAAATACTTGTGTTCTTTGTTTCTGCATGTTCTGAAGTGTCATAATTTATTGCCATAGGCACAATGGCTATATTTAACTAATAATGACAGTGGTTGTCATTAGATTTTAAGCTCCATAACACTAGTCTGACATATTATTTGAGGTATGTCTTAATTTCAAATTTGATTAAAATTACAAACATCCAATCTTTTATGCCAATCAAAATATTGTCACCTCCTCACTTGAACTTGTCTATGAACTCTTCATGTAAATAAGTCCTGACATTTGTACCTGTTTAAAGTGAAGAGTCTTAAGTTGTAAAAATATTTGTATATACTTCTCTTGGAAGCACACCACAAAATAGATCAGAGACTCATCAGTGGTCACAATATTTCACCTAATATGAACTTGGAGGCTTGAACCTACTTTACAAAAGTTATGACTTTTTTCCTAAAAAAAAGTAAAACAAGAAATGTTTTAATTATTTTACTTTTACTGGGAAAAGATCACATCTAGTATTTCCTTAGTGAAATAAAAATTAAGTGCTAACATGACTCTAGTTTGTAAATTAAAACAGGAAATCACTATTTTAAAAAATGTTGCATACATTATAAATTATTATAGCTATATAGGGACAGTTCAAAAACACTGAAAATAGCATCAGGATAGAGAACAATGGATACCAGAAATTAGAGAACTGATACAAATAAAGTTCAGCAGATATAACTTATCGCTTTGTAATGTTACCGAGCATAAATTCTAACCACAAAATGCGCCAAAGGGCTGAATTGGTGTAAATGCCCACTAGGAGGGATGAGCTCTTGCAAGAACTCAGGTATAATGGACAGTCCTATGCGATATCTATATCTATAGATATATATGGGCTAGAGGAAGGATTGGGAGTGAAGAATGCCTCTTTCAGTAGCTGCTCCTTCAGGCATGGAGCAAGCCTCCCTTGTGCTGGTGATGGGAGTATTATACACATTATGGAAGTATGTTGGTGTTCTGGTGTGTCAGTGATTTAATTGTCACAATTTATGGAGGAATTTTAGTGCAGATTGCAGGTTAACAATGGTCAATTTGAGACCTTTGTTGTGAACTATTCAGGTATTGGTTCTGGGCAATGGCATGATATACCGGGGATGCAAGCCTTAGTGTTTTGCACAGCTTGAAGACCACCTCGTTTATATCATGAAAGGAAAGAGACAGGGACTCTGGCTATCCAGACAAAATTCCTCAGGTGACGGTAAGGGGAAGGGTGTGGATAAGGCCCTCCGACATCTTCTGGTTTCTGATACATATCAGGTCATCTTGAAATCCATATTGGTATGGTCCTGAGGAGTAGTAGTTGGGGAGCTGTAACCCCTAGTTAAATTAATGGTTAATTTAAATAAAGTTGCACCCTCCACATTTAGCACATACTACTTGTTTCACTACTTCCATGGCCAGATCAATGAAGGCATAATTTAGCATATTGTTTGGCACATGTTATCTTTCAACATACAGGATGGTATTATTATTAATAGTTATATTACAGTAGTATCCAGAGGCTTCAGTCAGGATCAGGAATCTCCTGGTGCTAGGTGCCTTACAAACACATAAAAATACATGGTCCCTGCCCTACACAGTTTACAATCTAAGGCTTCTATCCTGCAATTGTACTCATGTGGGTAGACTCCTGAACCTGCACAGTACCATTAAAGTTTGTAGATTGTTTTATTTTAACACTACACAGAGGAGAAAGAAAAAAAAATAGTTAATTTGATTAAAATGAACTTTATCTTGTTAATTAATTTAGTTCATATTTTTCACTATTTATAATATATTTATATCATACCAGGATTGTACTTCTATTTATATGATATGGTGTCCTCTCACTCATAGTTTGATACAGACAGACCTATTAAAGATTACTTGTAGTTCTATAGTATGAAACACAGCTGTTCTGGAGACACAGTAATAATACTTACCCTTAGGGCATTACATAAATATGCAATACAGTAAGCATTATCATTCCATAAAGTCAGAATCCATAAACTAAAGAATGGTGGCTATACACACAAAGGGCTTATACATCATCTCTGATTAGCAGCATATTAGAAAGACTATTTAGTTTTAATCTTGTTGATAATATACAATTCCATTTATGTAATTACTGCTGTACTAAGTAGATGTTTTTTCAATTAAAATATTATGTTACTGAAAAAATAGGTATTTTCCTTAGTAACTTCTTCCACCTGGAATGTAGAAATCTATATATAATTTTAAATAAGGTGTCTGTCTATCTATCTATCTATCTATCTATCTATCTATCTATCTATCTATATTATTAGGCCTTATTTAAAATTTCTAGTTCAGTTGCTTTCTCCCATCCATGAACCTTGCCAGATGCTCAGAGGAAGTTAAAATACATGGCGGTTCAGTCAATCTGCCATGGAGGAAAATTCCTTTCCAGACCTGCAAAAGACCAAACTAACTCATGACAGATTGGCCATGCCACTGTGCCTTTTTTACCTTCCTCTAAAAAGGTTTGTGGGATGGGAGAAAGAAGCCATCTCCTGGAAGGGAAGAATAGTTAAAAACTAAAGACATGTATTCTGTGTGATTATAGTGACATCAATGGGAGTCCACAAACCTGGAAGGACTTGTCTGCCATCACTTGAAATAGGAGTTGTTGCAGGAATAATAGGTATGTTTTGACCTATGGTTCCAAAATTAGGGGTAGGGCTTGGGAAAGGAGGAATCTAAAGTCAGAAAAAGCATAACAGATGAAGGGCAGGACCTTACTTCCATATTCAGGCATAAGTCACCCTCATGAGAGAATCCAACTGTCTATATGAGATTATGACTAAGTGAGGGATTGAAGTTTAGTCCAGGGTGCCACATATCCAGGCACTGGGGGTGCTGTCAAGGAAGAGACCACGAGAACTGAGGGCTGCAGAAAACTAAGGGGTTAATCTGAATTGAAATTTTATGACACTAAAGAATACAATAAAGTTTCTGCCATGAGCCTTTAAAATAAAATTAGAGCTGATTTTTAATGGCACCTCTATCAGTGGCAACACCAACGAGGTTTTCTGGCAAACAGAACTACAGGATATGAACAGCCTAATTCCTCAGTAAAGTGATAAATAATGTGTCCAATTCTACTGTGAAATAAGACAATTCAGGACTGAACATTTGTAACCTACAATATCTCCATGCTGTACTTTCAGAGAACTTCATCCTGATATCAGGAGTCAAGTGAGCTGAAGGGAAAGTGCTATACAGATACATATGCAAAAGTAATATATGTGTATTTAAAATCAACTATTAATTACATTAAAATCTGTAATAAAATGTGTAACTCCAAGTTCATTAAGCTGATGCATTTTTTGAAAAATAAAATATGACAGAGCATTTACATTTCAATGTGCTTATGAGAAAAAGTGTTATACTGTTATTTGGAATGCAGCTTGGAATTGAAACATATCCAAATCAGTCAATAATTAAATAGTGAGAATCCATCATTTTCACTGACATTTACTCTTACCAGAAAAGATGGCCTATTTTAAATGTGCTCACACATATGCTTGTCAATCAGTTTCTGTCACAGCAAATTATTTCGTTTTGTAGATCACATGTTATTTAAAAGAAAATTTCTCTCTCCACATTTAAATACAGATTTGAAGCGCAGTATCAAGAACTCTTTTCGGAGATTAGATTTTTCTGTAACTGCTTCTTTACAATGTAATACATAAAAGATGGAAAATCTAATTCATAATGCTCAGTTTCATTTATAGTATACAGACCTGATGACTCAAGTATCACAGCAAATTATAGCTCTAAATGCAATATAGCACAGTGGGTTAGATAGAGTAGTAGAAATGAGAATGATAGTGTACTAATCATTTTAACATCTAACGCTCACATGCAGTAGACTTTTCAGTTTCAGATTATTAGAAATAAAGTACAGAACAAGCTGAACAGCTTATTAAAAAACAATTGCTGTATGGACAAAGAAAAATAATAAGGGTTCCCTAGCCTGTTGCCAAAATAAATGTAATATATTAGTAACCAGTAGTCAAATATTCTGGATTCGTATATTTAAAATGTTTCCCATTTCCATTTTACCCTCACCCACCTTGTCTCTCTAGTATCCTGGGATCAACACAGTTACAACAATACTGTAATCCCATTTCCAAAGAGATCTATCAACTTTTATCAAAAGCTCTTTAAAGTAATTTTCATTTTAATTTGAGACATAGAAAAGTTAAACGTTGACTTAAAAATTAATATTTCTGCTTACCTGCTTTTTTCAAAAAATAATTAATATTTAGAGTTTTGTTGTGCCAAGAATTGACAGAAGTGTGCCTGCCAGCCATTTTAAAGATACTCATCTATACATTTCAGACCAGTGGATAAGGCACTGGACTGTGAGTCAGGAGACTGAGTTCTATTCCCTGTTGTGTGACCTGGGACAAGTTAATCTGCATATCTAGGTATTAGTTTTCCTTTCTGTAAAATGAAGATAATAATACTTAACCTCTTTTAAAAAGTGATTTTAGGTCTATGAATAAGTTCTATGTAAGTATGTATGAACTACTGCAGGGGTCGGCAACCTTTCAGAAGTGGTGTGCTGAGTCTTCATTTATTCAATCTAATTTAAGGTTTCATGTGCCAGTAATACATTTTAACCTTTTTAGAAGATCTCTTTCTATAAGTCTATAATATATAACTAAACTATTGTTGTATGTAAAGTAAATAAGGTTTCAAAATGTTTAAGAAGCTTCATTTAAAATTAAATTAAAATGCAGAGCCCACCGGACTGGTGGCCAGGACCCGGGCAGTGTGAGTGCCACTGAAAATCAGCTCGTGTGCCGCCTTCAGGACGCGTGCCATAGGTTGCCTACCCCTGAACTACTGTGATGGGGGAACGCAATTTCATCTTCGTAGTCCCTCAAAATTATTGATAAATAGTCAGCACAAACTCATTAAATGACAAAAATTGTCTCAAATTATTTGCCTGAATTAAAAAATATTAGAAAATGGTGATTTTTATCTCTGACTTTAGGCGATCGAGTTAGAATAATTAAAATGAAAGACTTCCTGAGATTCCTATTCCTAATATCCATCCCTAATGCTCCTCACAAGATATTTTCAGTCTCTGGAGACATATTTGCAGATTTATTTGAGGAGAGGGGAAAAAGAAAAATTAAATATGAATTTTGGTATGATAACAATGGACTGGCCTTTCAAATTTAATCAAACAATATCAGGCAGCCTATTCAAGGTCCTGACCCAGCTGAGCAATTACACACACGTGCTTAATTTTAAGTATATGAGTAATGAGAAGCCCATGAAACTATTTTTGTATTTAAAGTATATGCTTAACTGCTTTGCTTGATAGGGCCTCCATATCTAACTGACTGGATTTTAGACATCCCAAATACAGTGTGATTATGCAAAGATCAGTCATCATTCCCTACTATTCCAGCAGTGTTTACAAACTCTTCAAAGGCTAAATCTTGCACACAAATGAATACATGAGCTAAAAATACCTTATCTGGAAACAATTAAGAAACTAGAGGCCAAATCTTACAATTTACAATATGCAGGCTGACCTCTGCACCCACATATAGCACCTCTGAACTTCAGTGGGATTCTACACTGGTACAGAGGACCTCTTATGCATTGTAAATTGCAGAATTGAGGCCTGAGGCTAAAATTGTAAAACCTTGGTGCCTTAAGTTAGGTAGTGAAATAAAAGTGGCCTGATTTGCAGAAGTGCTGAGCACCCACAATCCCAATGAAATGATTGGGGAGCTCTGGAGACTCAGAAATTTCAAAATATATCAACAGAGCCAGACGTGTACCCAGAAGCCTCCTGCTACAAGACAGGCCCAAAAAAGAAACCAGCAGAACTCCACTGGCCATCACCTACAGTCCTCAGCTTAAACCTCTCCAACGCATCATCAGTGATCTACAACCCACCCTGGACAATGATCCCTCACTTTCACAGACCTTGGGAGGCAGGCCAGTCCTTGCCCACAGACAACCTGCCAACCTTAAGCATATTCTCACCAGCAACCACGCACCGCACCATAACAACTCTAACTCAGGAACCAACCCATGCAACAAACCTCGATGCCAACTCTGCCCACATATCTACACCAGCAACACCATCACAGGACCTAACCAGATCAGCTACAACATCACCGGCTCATTCATCTGCACGTCCACCAATGTTATATATGCCATCATATGCCAGCAATGCCCCTCTGCTATGTACATTGGCCAAACTGGACAGTCACTACGCAAGAGGATAAATGGACACAAGTCAGATATCAGGAATGGCAATATACAAAAACCTGTAGGAGAACACTTCAACCTCCCTGGCCACACAATAGCAGATGTAAAGGTAGCCATCTTACAGCAAAAAAACTTCAGGACCAGACTCCAAAGAGAAACTGCTGAGCTCCAGTTCATTTGCAAATTTGACACCATCAGATCAGGATTAAACAAAGACTGTGAATGGCTATCCAACTACTGAAGCAGTTTCTCCTCCATTGGTGTTCACACCTCAATTGCTAGCAGAGCACCTCACCCTCCCTGATTGAACTAACCTTGTTATCTCCATACTGATTTATACCTGCCTCTGGAGATTTCCATTACTTGCATCTGAAGAAGTGAGGTTCTTACCCACGAAAGCTTATGCTCCCAATACATCTGTTAGTCTTAAAGGTGCCACAGGACCCTCTGTTGCTTTTTACATCCTCATTTGGTTTGGAAAGCCCAGAGAAAGTTCTCCACTGGGGTCCCCTTACTCCGTTCTCAAACTCCCATCCCTCATGTGTCACAGGGCAACAGAGTGTTCATATGTCAGCACATGCTTGATGAAGCTTCTAGCATGGAGCTGAAGAACTCATTTGTTCTTTGAGTGTGTAGAATGAGGAGCCTATTCTGAGCATGCTCAGAATGTCAGTCAGTCACTCTCTGTGAGGGACCTTCCAGCTAAGGCGCTGTTGATGTAGGTTCTATAGTTTGTTAGAACCTGTTCTGCCCCATTAGGATTGTTTCTACAATGTATATAGGACCTAAGAAATCACATTAACACTGCACTGAGATCACTTGTAAAGCCTGGTTGCTACTGTTAAGTATGATGAAGGTGGTGTCTTCTTGGGAAAGGTTGTCAAGCAGTGTTTCACTGATATCATATGTGCAGTGTATGATGAGCTACTCTTATGCCTGCAGCACTAACTTGGGCCCTAACCCTGCAAACACTGAAGCACTTGCTTAACTTTATTACTATGAATAACTTCATACTCATAGTAGTAAAGTTAAGCACATGCATGCTTGCAGGGTTACAGCCTAAGGGCAGGCCTACACTACTGTTAAGTCAATCTAACTTATGTCACTTACGTGAAAAGACATCCCCCTGAGCGATGCAACTTACAGCAACCTAAGTGGTGTCCACGCTGGTGCTATGTCAGCAGGAGATGCTGTCCCACCGACATAGCTTCCACCCCTTGCAGAGGTGGATTAATTATGCCAACAGGAGAGAGCTCTCCCGTCGCACCGATGTAGCACTTCTAGTGTAGACTTGCCCTAAGGTTGAAACTGATCACCTAGATAAAATCCCTGTACCTCCACCATGGGTAACTATGAGCCCCAAGCAAGGGAGATAGCCAACACAGCCAAACAACAAAAATTATTGAATAGGAGAGGACTCTTGGAAGAGAATATATTCTGCAATATTACAATGACCTATAATATACACCAAAACATACACAAACTTTTCTGAAGAAAAGATAATCAAGTGACTGTGCCTTGCGCATCACAGTCACTTGATTTAAATCAATAGAAAGAATCTGGAGTCAATTAAAGAAAGCAGTAGCTAAAGCAGCACATTGTGGACATCTGGAAGGAGCTGTCATTCATTTGCAGAGACTTTTTGGCTGCCCCAAGCAAAAAGAAAAAAAAAAAAAGAAAAAACCTGCGGCGCAGCCAGAGCGCGGGTACAGGGGGACCGGCTGGGGGCGGGGGGAGAGGGAGGGAACAGGCAGGAGAGAGAGAGAAGGGGCGGCCAGGGCTACCGCAGGGGCGCTGCCATGCGGCCCCTCCTGCTGCGCCGCCTCCTGCCGCCTGCCGCGAGGGCTCCGCTCCGGTTGGCGGGGAGGGAAGGAAGAGGACTGCCCTGCAGGGTGCTCTGGTTCTCTGTGCCGCCGCCGCGGCCGGAGCGGAACAAGAACAAAATAAATAAATAAATAAATAAATTTTTAAAAAGTGGCCGTGCCGCCCTAGGATTGGGCAGAATGCCGCCTCCAACAATCTGCCACCGCAAGCACAAGCTTGCTCAGCTGGTGCCTGGAGCCGGCCCTGGGCAGATAGGTGCTCAGTTACACATCTGCTTTAGAATTCTAGTTAAACTCCTAATTAAATAAGGTCAGTGCTTTTCAGTATATGTAAATTACAACAAGAGAACAACATGTTACAGAGCATTAAATCTTAAGCCCTCATCCTGGAAAGACTTATGCTTATGCCTAACTTTATACCCTGTGAATAGTCCCAAGTCCCAAAGCTGTCTTCGTATGACTGAGAGGAAGAGATGGTGTCTACCTTCGTATTTGTTAAACACCTTTAAAAATGGGGCCTCAATACTGACTGGAGCCTTTAACATAAATATTAAATAAAAATAAAATATAGCAATTTTTTTTATTCTTCATTTTTAGCTGAGGGTCTAAAATTTATTGTGCAAGTAAACATATATCTGAATCTTTATTCACTTACCCTTATAATCAATTTAAGTATTATTCCCCATTCACTATGACAGGAAGTTGAAAGGCTGAGCAAATCCAAAGAAATAGTGGACAAAATTCAAGGCTGATATGAACAGGCCCAAATGCACAGATGTCAGTGGGAGTTCTATTCTATATAGGTAATTTATACTATATGAATCACAGTGATAGCTAAGATGTACCACTTAAAGTTATGCCAGAGCTTATGCTTGACCCAGTATTTGAAATACAGATTTCAAATGAAGGCATCAATGCTGCAAGCACTTACGTGTATAAGTAACTTTACATATGTAAGTAGTTTCATTGCTTACAATAAGATTGCTCAAAAGTATAAATATTTTCAGGATCAGGGCCTAAGAATACATCATTGGGCTTCTATTCCTGTGCAGAAAGAATTTACTACTCATGTATGTTCTTGTTATCTATGTGTTAGCAACTCAAGTCTTGTGATAAACAAAATTATGCAGTCAAGCCAATTTTTTTCGACCTTTTAGATGGTACTTTTTGTCAAGCTTCTGGCGGCTAGGGGAAGAGCACCCTACAGAACATATTAATTTCCTCCCACATACTGTAGCTATTTTTTTAAAAGATACTTTTGACATACATTCTACATATATAACAAAACCATAAACAAAGATGACTATGGAATATATAAAATTTTAAAAGGCAAATTTTAACCTGAATTCTGGTGACCCAGTATACGGAATGCTTTTGAATTATTTATTTTAGTTTGGCAATATTATTAAACTTGTAAGGCAGACTGTAAAAAGGCTTATTTGATGCTATTGGTGGAGTTTCTATTTATATTGGTGACTTTTTCCTGTTATACTTACCCTAGTGCAGCCCTTTTAATGGACACACAATATGTTACTCTGTGCCCAAGCTCACCTACTCTTTCTTTTCTCAAAAGACAAGGCACATCTGCCACCTGCTCTAGTCTGTGTCCCAGCAACAACTGTCGAGCAGTAAAAAGATTGATTATCAGTCAAAAACCATTGCACAACACCAGATTTTGGTAGGTTAAGCTTGCTGATCCAGCAAGGGATGGTGTGAAATTTTCAGTAATGTGTGCCAACATTTTGGTGCTAAAAGAACAGCAGTGCATGTCACAGTGAAACACTGCCAAAGATATGCAGACAAAGCATAGAAGTTTTTGTTTTGAATTTGGCTTGAGAGAGAGAGAGAGAGAGAATTGCTTAATGAATTTGAAAAACCACTCTTAACAACAAATCATGTGAATGGAAAACTATAATAAAAGTACCAATGCCCTGAAGATTTTATAACGAACTATAGCAATGGCTGTATAAAAATATTACAATAATATTAGTTTCATTTCAGTATCTCCTATGATATGAGACAAAATAGTATTTATTTAACATTATTGTTTAATGAAACAGTAAAACCCTTCTTATTAAATCTTAAAGTGTATTGGTGTGACTATGCAACACAAGTAATAGAAAAAATACAGATTGGTCTCTCTCTTATTGTATGCATAGACTGTTAATTAAATAAATGGTAGTCAATGGATCGTAATTATATTCAGGGAGATTTTCATATTATCTGTAACACCCTATCATGTGCATAATTGATGATATAGCAGATAGGCATATCTTATCATAAATATAATTTGTGAAGTTTTTATGGAAGCAAGATGTGAATGTATTTATATGATATGGCTCAGTTGGTGGACTAAAATGTAAATACTTTAATCACTCATGAATAGCTCCATGAAAATAAAAATAAAAGGCATATTTATAGAACTTAAGTCATATGGGCAACTACTGGTCAATATTTTTATGTATTCATTGACATTTCTATAATACTCATCACTGTAGTATCTATTTATATAAGAGAATTACCACTTCTAGGTGAAACTAATATTATACTAAAGCAACAACTTTCTGTAAAAATTACAAGCTACTGTTGTCCTGAGATTTTTCACTTAGCAGTAAATATATTTGTGCTAGAAACTGTTCTTTCAAGGTAACAAAAGTAATTTTAAAATTACTGGGGAAAATAAACCATTGGTGCTTTAAAAAAGAGAGAAAGAAAACATAATTATAACTACATAAGAAAAGGCTAAAAATGCTCATTAGAGCAAAGAAATGTAAAACATACACATTATTTAAATGCTTTTATAAAATTTATTTATTTATCCCAAGATCATTGTTAAATGCACTGCATTTTACTTTTAGGCACCACAAGTATTTTTATAATAAAAAAAAATGCATTTCATTTTTGTCTCTTGTTGGAATGGTACACTGGTAACACAGGTTGATCCTTAACAAACATAAAATTTCCCAGTTAGTCATCTGGCTTTTTGTAATAATTCAGCTAGCTAATTTTTATTCTAACTAACATTGTAGCTTATCATAACTGCCAGCTGTTTCGATGATTTAATAAAAGGTATTTAGTAGGAGTATTGTGACTTTGATACAGAACACTATTTAAGTTAATTCTGTAAAACTTCATCAAAATTAATTGTACAAATCCCAGAATGTACTCCATCATCTTAAAATATGAATGAAAACAATATTTACATCCAAATTTCAAAAGTCAATGAGTCAGAAACACCACTGTGTGTGTGTGTGTGTGTGTGTGTGTCTGTGTGTGTGTACAAATATCATTTGATGATTGTACTGAAAAAGGGATGAAATATAGTGGGGAAGCTTTAATGTTTGTAATGAACAATTTTAAAATAATAAAACATTCACATCTGAATGATATGTACATGTGAGTGTAAATATTCCACCTTGTTGTATAAACATCCCAATAATTATTTTAATGATTTTTCATAAAGGTCAAATGATTAAATTAATAAATGCAGTTTGAAATGCTGAACTATTTTCTTCCTAGTGTAATAAGCCTAATGAATTGTGTCTGTTAGGTGTCACTGAAACTAAAGAATAAATTCAATAATCTCTGATTTAATTTATTATATTTTCACCATTTAACCTCCTGCAGGCTCCCTAATGTCTATTCAGATCTATATTAAATTAAGCACCAATGCTAATGAAGGGCAATAAACATGGCTGTCAGTAGATTTTTCTTTCATTAAGCACATTATCCTCTTACTGAGCTCTAAATGAGTAAACATTAGTTTTGTTAAACCATGCAAAAAGAGAGGATGAAAATCATTTTTAATTGCACCCCTGAAGCCATATACTATTTGTTTTTTTACCTTTAATTTTTTTGAATGGATCTAAAAAGGGCTCTCCAGTTGAAATATAAATGTCGGCATCATGGGGTATGTCTTTAGGTTCTAGTGCTTCTGTGCCGTCTGCCAAGAACACTCGTCGTGCAGCCATGTTCAGATTCAGTTTTTCAGTGCACTCCTCCAGCAGCTAAATGAAGGCAAGAGGTAAGGAATATTGATTACGACAGAAAAATATATTCACAAGATGACCAACATTTAGTGAAAGAATCGGGACTAAAAATTAGAAATCCATACTTAAGTGACTTACCAACCATAGTAACTGCACTTAGGTTTTTTGTAATCTTTGCTGGCAGTTAACTGATAACAGAATGATGAAAACACAGTGGATAACGTAACATTACAAAGAATTTTCAAAAATAATTATTATTTTTAGTTTCACACAGTATTGTAATTTGTTATGAATGAACTCAACATTTTACACTCTGTAGCTCCTATTTACTTGAACAGTGTTTATATTGTAGTATGTTTTAATTATTCACTAATTTTATGTGTATTTTAGATGTATATTATACATATGCTGGAAAGGAAGAATTTTAATATTAGCTCATTTTAAAATAAAAGGCAACTTCTTTCTTTACCTGATGGTATAAAGTACAAACTATAAATAAAGTTAATACATGTAAGAAAACTTTGTATTAGTATTTACCAGTTTAATGGATGGTACAGCAATTTTAGCAAAGATACTTCTTGTGCCATTCTTATAAGCCGTTACTTTGATTACCCTTGGCTGACATTTAATAACTTGGGGCACTTCAGATTCTTTCTGGGCCAGCTGGAGTCTTGAGGAAGAGAACTGTGTACATCTGTTGCAAATAAAACCAATTTAGCTTCATCAGAGAAAAAGTTAATTTGTATTTTGTTGAAATCATCTATTTCTAAGGTCTTTTTATATACAATTACGTAAAATTAATATTTCTAATATAAACCCTTGATGACTCTTCACATTATAGATATTTAAATCAGAATACCTGAGTTTTTAAATACACTATGTAAGGAAATTGAACTCCTTTAAATAAAATAGATTTAGAATGATATCCTTCTAGAACATATTTAGTTTATTTTTGATATTTAGCATATTTTATTTGTAATACACCACATTCAGAGAGCACCATTATAACTCAAGTATGAAGTTGTTATACAGCATCTTCAGAGCCCTTTTTATTATGTTTTTTATAAGAAAAAAGATCTCCTCAATCTTTAAAAATGAGTCTCCAGTACCATCAGCATTTGACTAAATGTTGTAAATAATAAAATTGGTATTAGAAAAATTAACAATATTCTTATTAGTGTATTCAGTGCATAAGTCATTTTCTTTATAATTCAATATAACTTAATGATTTGCTCTTAGTTGAAAAATTAAGAGCTAATGCTGTAGCCTTCATTCAGGCAAAATTCCCACAGACTTTGACAGCAATTCTAACTGTAGAATGGGGCCTTATGTCAATATTTCTGATCTTCAGAATGCAAAATATATTCAGCGCCATTAGCAGAATAAAATGAAATGCACTAACATCCAATAAAGAAAAAATATCCTCAATACTATTTTTAAAAGGGTAATTCCACAAAAAAATAATCTATAGTGCTATTGTACTGTAAAACTTTTCTTAGAAAACAAAGAATTTCTATTGGATAACTATAGGAAAGCTGCATGTTTTAACAAGAACATTTGTAATCTAAGGCTACAATCCTGCACTGAGCTCTGTGTAGGTGCAGAGGTCCAACCATAAAGAAATACATAAAGAGCAGGTTTGAGGCCTAAGCATCTGATTCAACTCCGCTAAATGAGAATCTTTCAAACAATTTTAAAGGACACTGGATTGAACCTTTACACAATAAGTACTTTTATGCACATAACCATAAAGTAAAGGTATTTGACCATTTCCAAGTTTCTTGCTCTGTAATGAAAGTAATAGTTAAAGGACTTTTTGTTCTATAAGATTTTTAATCCCTTATTCATACTGGTGGGCACGTCTTAACACAAGTAGTCTCATTAAAGTCAAGAAGTTATTGTGTGAGAAACTACAAATGCATGTGAGTAAGGAATTTAGAGTCTGCCTCTTAGTGAGGTATTACTACAATTTATCATTAAACTGCTTTTTATGTGAAATTATAAAAATATACACAGAGGGCTAATGGATGCAGTTTATGCTGTATATATATAAATGTCTTAAGTGCATGTGCACACACACACACACAACACTAGAAATAAATGAATCTTGAAGAATGCAATAAATCTTTAAAATGAATAAAATTAGCAATGTCTTTTATTTGTATGTTTTGGAGAATCAATTGAATCATCATAATGATTTCTGTTGAAAGGAGAAACGGCATCAACAGTCACAGTTAAAAGCAACACAGAACAGCTTTGATTACCTTAGCTGACCTGCTGGAGCACTGACAGGTCTGTTTCTTTTGGATGGTGATATAAGGCAGAAATTGTTTGTACTGTTTGATTTGTAGCTGCCTAGGTCTGATATTCTATCACTGTTCTGAACTGATTTTGTTTGATGTGTGGAACGATCTTGAAGTCCTGACCTTCTTGATATCATTGTCGATTGCAGATGAATATTAGGGCCAAACAGAGGCTGTCTACAGATTTGCTTTCTGTCAGTATTTTTAATTGCCGTTTTTGCATAGGGGGAAATAAATTTTCTGAAAGAAAAATATGGAGAAAAACATAAAATTATATTCTCTTATGCTGGCCTTTTGCTTAGTTTAAGTAATTATTGAATCTGTGAGGTCTTGGGAAAACCTGATAAGTGACAAGCATGGTTGAACTTATTTAATGTCAATGTACACTTGAAAAGTGGAAGAAAAAGAAACCAAATCATTAAGGCACCAAGAAATTGTCATAATAATTAGTAGATTTTGAAAACAGTTCAAGACAAAATCTCAAGAAGGAAAATAAGATTTTTAATGTGCTTTAAAACTATTTTTAAGATAACAAAAGTCTTTTGTTTTATTCAACTTAGATATAATAAAACAAAGTAACACACAATTGAAAAAGTAAACTGAGATTCCATGAAATGTAGCCTGAGATTTTCAAAGGGAGTTAGAAATTCAGCAGGAATTAAGCACCTCAATCCCTATAGCTCTTTTATAAATCCCAGCTGTAGTTTCAATAAAAATTAGGTTTTACAAAATCTAATGATAGAAATATTCCCTGAAATTACAAAAAAAAAAAAACCCTAATAGACACATCAATCTTTTGTAAAATGAATACACTTTTCTCTACAACTTGTGTGATTCAAATATTGCAGAATTGTGGCAGTTAATGAGTACCTCAATATGAAATTGACTAGAAACAAAAGCAAAAAGTGCAAATTTACTTTCATTGTTTACTTTTTGCATTTCCCTAAGTATAGGAAAACAATATAACAAGTAAAATGTAAATAATTTTTTTAATGTTACTTTAACAATCTAAGATGTTACTAATAACAAAAGTAAAGACATTTCCAAATGATTTTAACCTGTTCGTGTCCCCTTAAAGTAGTTTTGTATGTGTTTTGATTTTCATTTTGTTTTTGTACTAAGAATCTGTCCTTTCTTCCACTGCTAAACTCTAACCCTGAGACCCAGGTTCAAATTCTTGTTCAAGTCATTAGTGAAAATGTGTTTGAATAGTTTTATATTAGTCCTCACTTGTGCATGTCATAAAACCATTGTCGAATTTAGCTCAATTAAGCTCTGCTTAAGAGAGTTCCAGAATTAGAATAGCAGGACCTGCTGAAGGTAAAGATTGAGGAAAACTGAAAGAGCTATATCTGGGGCAGGTAGCAGAACCCACCTGATTTATGGCTGAGTCAGACCAGAGCTAGTCTTGCTTCATTTAAAATATGCAATAAATTCATTTATAACATTAAAAAATTAACAATCATAAGGCAATTTTTTTTAAAAAAAAAAGAACAAAAAAAGAGAATAAATAACAGACAGCTCTAAATTTGGGACTAATATTATATTGATATCATAGAAATAAATGATGTAATGCACCACAAGATTGGGGTTTTATAGATCCAGATATAGATTACAATTTATTTTTCATTCACTCTTTTCTTATGACTGGAGGGTGTCTTAGTAGTATCAACAGCCAAGCAGAAGCAACAGAAGAGTCTAACCATAGTCAGCTCTTCACTCTATATTGCAGATTCTCGTAATTTATGAGTGTCACATTGTTCTGATAAACTACAAGAGCCCGGTGATGTCACACCCACAAATTATAAGATATTTTTTGCATGTCTTGAAGTATATTTAACAGCAATTCAAATATTATATATCAAAATACTGTGATTAAATGAATGTTAAGAGTCTGAGTTGAATCAAGAAAAAAATCTATGTAGCACTATGGCTACAAACATATTGAGGTGTGTTTTGAAGTCTGATTAGTGAGACAAAAAAGACATTAATATCTTGTAAATGTTCATTTTCCTGCAAGGCTGTCTTATGGGCCATTTGAAAAGTGAAGAATATCTTGTTTTCCTTTTTACAATAAAAATCTACTAGATACCATTACTTATTACTGAAAAAAAATCCTTGGTACTAGTCCTTACTGAAGAGTGAATTATTTTGTTAGAATATTAACTGCCTTGGCTTTACCTCTGAAAAATAAGCTATCAAGGGAGTCATTTATTTTAGTAAAGAATTGTTACTTAATATGTACCACTAATGAATTCTTAGAAATATTTTTCAACCACATATGCCACATTATAAATGAGCTGTTGGTGAATAAGACCGCTATTAAAGGAAAATAGGTGTGAAAATAACTTAGGTAGCCTTTGTACACACTAGCATCTTCGTAAAAATTTCCATCATTGTTCAGTTTCAGCAGGGTAAGAGCACTAGTATACACAGGTGGGTCAACAGCACCCATATTTTAATTGGGGTGCAATCTATCGATGGTTAACATGCTAACAGTTAGTCTACTCTAGTACCACATTTGCTACCAACAGCAGACTTATACTTGAGGTAGTGCAATGTTGGGACATGTTAAGAAAATGCTAGTTTGGACACAACCCTAGCGCACAGTTCAGTGGAGACCTAATATATCATAGGGTGAAGAGCTCAGCCTGTAGTGAAAAACTACACTATGTTTTTAGAGACTTTGACATGTGATTTGTGAAATGACATTAAGTGCCATGGTAAAAATGTATGATTCTTCACTCTTTATTAAGGCAAAAATCCTGTTCAGATCAATGTTAAATCGAGCCAAAAGGTTGTAATCCCATGTTTGTTGCACAAGGAAACATGTTTGTGTAGGGCTCCTATAGTTGGGTTCATTGTCTGGTTATGCCGAAAGAAGGATAGGAGACATCTGACATGGGTTTAATCAGGCCACAACTTTATTATTAGATGTCTGGGACTACCCAGCAGATAAGTGTACAGTGCAGGTAACCCCCATGTTTATTCCATAGTTACCTGGGGGGCTTTTACCAGTTCCCCCTCTTTTTCCATAACTGGGGAGAGGGGCTGCCACCAGCTTCCCCTTTTTTTGCCTCCCGGTCCCTTCAGTAAATCTGTTGCCGGGACCTTACCTTCCACCCCCGCCTTGTAGGACGGTTAAGGTGGGCTATAAGAATGGGGGGCTGGCTCCCTGCCGTACCAATCATAGAAGTCCCCAACCGCCCCCCATTCGCTCCTTTAACGAACACCTCTTTTTAAGTCCTTTTCCAAGACATTTATCTGATCACTGTATACCTTCCCTATGGAGTACCTGCACTGGACATCCGCCACAAGGAGGCGCTAGCAATTAGCTTGGCTGCCTCCTCCCCACACCCAGTCGGATTCCCAGACATCTTCTAATGCCATCTTTTATATCAGTTAAAAAAATGATGGCACCTAAGACGGACAGGTGAACCCCATCTTCCCAAAACAACTCTGCTGCCCCATATACTATGCCAGGATGTGAAATTACTGTCCTTCCTATGGTCCCAAGGAATTTGGCCACCTCCCTATTCACATACCTCCTGGCCTTGTCCACCCTGCAGGGGGGATCACAGCTCCCCACCAGACCCTGCGCTGAAGCATGTCTGACCACATAATGTTAACTCTTGGAAAAACTACACTATTTTTTTAGAGACTTTGTCATGTGATCCTTGAAATGACATTAAGTGCCATGGTAAAACATACAATTCTTCACTTCTTATTAAGGCAAAATTCCTGTTCAGATCAATGTTAAATCAAGCCAAAAGGTTGTAATCCCATGTTTGTGGCACAAGGAAACATGCTTGTGTAGGGCTCCTACTGTTGGGTTTAATATTGAGAAAAAAGGTGGCCAAGGATTAAAGCAATAGGACAGACTCAAGATGCTTAAATGAAAGAAACAAAAGAATCCCAAACCCTATGTGTACTAAGGCCTAAAATCTTTATTGCATATTTACTAGCAGTTCTAGAATTGCTTCTTTGTGTGATTATATTGAGGAAGTTTTGAGAGAGATGTTTGTAGTTATTATAAAAGCAAATTATTCTAAGCTCTAATTCATACACTTTAAATTAATTTAGATACAACATAGAAGTTTTATTTTACCATAAATTTTTCAAAGACATTCTCAAACTACCCATGAAAATTTAACCAGGATACACGTCAACATATTTTTTATTTTTTAAGCACAAAACAATAGTCTTTTTTAAATAAAAGAAAGCATTCTACACAGTTTTGAGTTTTCTAAGACATAAATCTACATGAGGCTAACAATCCTATTCATAAGTGAAAAATGTGGCTACTTTGACAGACCCTGGTTCAATAACAAGTATGCAGGTCGAAGTTATCACACAGTTTTGGATGTGAATTCAACAGCAGGATAATGACAGTTGCCAAGGATTTGTACTTGCTGTCGCTTAGTACCAGTGTTGCCTGTCAAATTGTCTCCTTTTTCTTATACAGAAGCCATAGAATTTTTATGGATAGCAATTACTTACAATATACAATGAAGTACATCAAATGTAACAACCACTCTTTAGCCCTTCATTATTTGGTCGTCTCTTTGTTATATCTAGTCATCCATTTTCACCTAAATTATTTATTTATACTGTATATTTGACAAGCATATATTTTTTGCTTTATATTTTTGGAGCACTTAAAACCTTGCTCAAGAGATATAGTGATTTATTTTAATATTAATTAATTGTATTTTAAGCTAAACTTTATCTTATTACTATTTTAATAGTAGTTAAACTTCTTGTTGGACTAACTGCAACTAGTACAATCTAGATGCCAAGCTAGTTTATATACCTCTAAATATTTATCCGCATAAAACATTTAAAAAATGAAAGTATTGAGACTTAGCTATAACGGAAGTTCACATTGCTACCCTATCTTCCTCCAGGCATCATATACATGTTTATATAGATTTGCACTGATATTATTTTGTTTTGCCACCTAATTGTCTACTGCAAATAATTGCATTAATATAACTTCGTATTGACAGACCATGCCATCCTAGTAGATTTATATCTTTATCATTTTGAGTTGGTACTGTAATGTACTCTCCACTGATTGTACTCTCATTGTTTCATTCTATTTTGGTCTGATATCTTTTCTGCAAGAGGCTTGCACTGACATCATAATACTGTTGTGATAACACTATGTCCAAATTCAATTAACAAGAAAGTTACGACCCAAATTATACACATATGGTAAAATCCTGGCCCTATTTAAGTCAGTGGGGGTTTTGCCATTGACTTTACTGGAGCCACAGTTTCATCCCCATTTCATAGTTATTTTTTAAAATTCAATATCTTGCACATGTATATTTGTCTCAGGCATCACAAGAAGACAAGACAAGACACCAGGAACATGATTTAACGATGCTCCAATTTTATTAATTTATCACATCTGGGAAATTATCTGGCAATAACTCATCCAATGTAGATCAACTTTCTTTCGAGAATCTGTACCACTTGGAGAAGGACTGCCTCAAGCCTTCTCTCCTCCAAACCTTTAACCTGCTCCCAGCACCATTGCTGGGACCGCACCATCCTCATACAAGAGTTGAGAGCATAGAGGAAAAGTGGTGGCCTCTCACTATACCAGATATTAGGAGCCACAACTCATGCCCCAGATTCTTTACACAATGCCCTTCCAGCTCCTGTTTATCAGGGAACCAGGATTCCTTTAAATAAGCATCTGCGCTGGACGCCTGCTAAGGTACAAAAAGATGAACATTTTACCATCTCACCTACCACCTGGGAATAAAATCATGGCTCTGTTGAAATCAATGGGAGTTTTATCATTGACTCCAGAGAAGTCAAGACGTATCCCAGGTCTGTGGGTTCCTGAGGGGAAGATGAAAAAAATTCACATCACCCAGACCAACCTAGCAATGAAGGAAAAATTCCTTTCCAGCATACCTTCTGGGGGCCCAAAAGGTGATTCCTATGATGCTCAGAGCAGGACCCAGAAACCCAGTTCTATTGTAATCCCAAGAGTGTGGGGATGATGGGAGCCATTGCTCCCAGGTGCAGACTGGTATGTTAGGGGAAAGGGCTTATAAATAGTTCCCAAGGCTGCACAGGAGCCTGGGCTACCACTGCACCATTCAGTTTGACCAGTAAACTTGGACTCCCTCCTGATTACCATTAACCCTTCCCTAAACCCACAAGGAAGCAGAGGTCCCCACACAGTGGGGGAGGGAGAATCCTTAAAGGGGCTCCAGGATTTTTTTCCCCTCACAGTCCAAACAAAAGACTCCCCATATCTGAGGGTATGTCTACACTACAAGAGTAGTTCGATTTTACTTAAATCGAATTTCTGGAATCGATATTGCAAATTCGAACGTGTGTGTCCACACTAAGGACAGTAATTCGACTTTGTGAGTCCACACTAACGGGGAAAGCGTCGACATTGGAAGCGGTGCACTGTGGGCAGCTATCCCACAGTTCCCGCAGTCCCCGCTGCCCATTGGAATTCTGGGTGGAGCCGCCAATGCCTTCTGGGTAAAAAAATGTGTCGAGGGTGCTTTTGGGTAACTGTCGTCATCCGTCCATCACTCCCGCCCTCCCTCCCTGAAAGCGCCGGCGGGAAATCAGTTCGCGCACTTTTCTAGTCAGTGACAGCACGGACGCCACAGCACTGCGAGCATGGAGCCCGTTGCGACCATCGCTGCAGTTGTGGCCGTTCTCAACGCCTCGCAGCTTATCATCCACCTTTCCCAGAGGCAGATGCAGATAAGTCAGGCGAGGAGGCTACAGCACCGCGGTGAGGGCCTGAAGTCTGAGAGTAGCACAGACCTGTCAGAAAGCACGGACCCAGCGCCAAGGACATCACGGTGGCAATGGGTCATGTGGATGTTGTGGAACAGCGATTCTGGGCCCGGGAAACAAGCACGGACTGGTGGGACCGCATAGTGCTGCAGGTCTGGGATGAATCCCAGTGGCTGCGAAACTTTCGCATGTGTAAGGGAACTTTCCTTGAACTTTGTGAGTTGCTGTCCCCTGCCCTGAAGCGCAATGACACCCGGATGCGAGCAGCCCTGACTGTCCAGAAGCGAGTGGCCATAGCCCTCTGGAAGCTTGCAACGCCAGACAGCTACCGGTCAGTCGTGAACCACTTTGGCGTGGGCAGATCTACCGTGGGGGTTGTTGTGATGCAAGTAGCCAAGGCAATCGTTGATGTATTGCTGTCAAAGTGACCCTGGGAAATGTGGAGGTGATCATAGATGGCTTTGCAGCGATGGGATTCCCAAACTGCGGTGGGGCCATAGATGGAACTCACATCCCTATCCTGGCACCGGACCACCAGGCCAGCCAGTACATTAACAGAAAGGGCTACTTTTCCATGGTGCTGCAAGCACTGGTGGACCACAGGGGACGTTTTACGAACATCTATGTTGGATGGCCGGGCAAGGTTCATGACGCTCGTGTTTTCAGGAACTCTGGTCTGTTTAGACGGCTGCAGGAAGGTACTTACTTCCCGGACCACAAAATAACTCTTGGGGATGTGGAGATGCCTATAGTCATCCTCGGGGACCCAGCCTACCCGCTAATGCCCTGGCTCATGAAGCCCTATACTGGCGCCCTGGACAGTGAAAAAGAACTCTTCAACTACCGGCTGAGCAAGTGCAGAATGGTGGTAGAGTGTGCTTTTGGCCGTCTCAAGGGGAGATGGAGAAGCTTACTGACTCGCTGTGATCTCAGCGAAACCAATATCCCCATTGTTATAGCAGCTTGCTGTGTGCTCCACAATCTCTGTGAGAGCAAGGGGGAGACCTTTATGGCGGGGTGGGAGGTTGAGGAAAATAGCCTGGCTTCTGATTACGCCCAGCCAGACAGCCGGGTGATTAGAAGAGCCCAGCGGGACGCGCTGTGCATCCGGGAGGCTTTGAAAGCTAGGTTCCTGAGTGAGCAGGGTAACCTGTGACTTTTAAGTTTGTGTACAGAGAAGCTGAACCTGCCCCCGTTTCTTTACCCAGTTAATGTTGACTATCCTCTCCAGTTACATACCCCCTTCACCCCCTTCCAACACACGTTTAGAAATAAAATCACTTCTACTTTGTTAATGAACACCGTTTTCTTTATTACTGTTTTCGCGGGAATGTTTTAAACCTGGGACGCAGACTGTGGTGGGGAGCGGGTGTAGTGTAGTGACGCAAATGACGCTTCTAAACTCCAGGATTGACAGGCTCCGCAGTGGTGGACTGGTTGTTTCAACGGAGCCTGTCACCCCTCCTGATCGGGACTGTGTGTATGGGGGGGCTATGTGACTTTGTGGCAAGGGGAGGACGGTTACAGATCCCCTGCTGCGTGGCTCTGTGATCCAGGATAAGGACCGCGGCATAAGATCTGTAACTGCCCTCCCCCGCCACAAAGTCACAGAGCAACCCACCCCCCACCACAGAACATGAAAACCACCTCCCAGACTGACCAGGGTAACTAGTGACTGCACTGTGTATGTGCCCTGCTGCTGGACCTGCCCCCGCCTATGTACCCTGCTAAAGGTGACTGTCCTGTCCAATTACCAACCCCCTTCCCCCCCTTCCGCCCCTCCTCCAAAAGAACATGATGGAAACAGTAATTAACAGAAACGTATTTTTTATTAGCAACTACACATGAAACTGGGAGGTGAAACTTGGACGGGGGCTTGTGTGAGGCGGGAAGGAAAGAACTTGTCAAATTTTGGGGAATGTGAGCCTTCTACTACTAGAGCTGTCTGCAGGGGTGGAGTGAGAGTTTGCACGGACTCTGCCGCCCCTCCTTCTTTGCACTTTGGGTGAGGGGGGTATGGGACTTGGTGGCGGGGGAGGGCGGTTACAGATAGACTGCAGCGGGGCTCTGTCCTCCTGCCTCCGTTCCTGCAGAACATCCACAAGGCGCCAGAGCGTGTCCGTTTGCTCCCTCATTAGTCCAAGCAGCGTTTGAGTCGCCTGCTGGTCTTCCTGCCACCACCTCTCCTCCCGTTCCATGTGTGCTTGGTGCATTTGGGACAAGTTCTCCCGCCACTGGGTCTGCTGTGCTGCCTGGGCTCGGGAGCAGCCCATAAGTTCCGAGAACATGTCCTCCCGTGTCCTCTTCTTCCTACGCCTAATCTGCGCTAGCCTCTGGGAGTGTGATGCCAGGCTAGGTTGTGAGACAGTCGCAGATGTGGCTGTGGGAATGGGAAAAAGGGAGTGAATTCCTCAGAAAGATAAATGTAGTTGTGAACAAAGAACATAGTCTTTCTCTGTGAACAAGACTATGCACAGCACCTATCACATGCGCACTCAGGACAAGGTCGAATTCTCGGCCTTCGCATTCAGTACCTGGGGTCTTGCACTGCAGATCTGAGAAGCGGGGCAGGACACCGGAATTTGTGTAGCAGGCAGACATGGTAAGCCGTAGACTTGTGGCAGCTTAAAACTTTAATAGTAGCACTGGCCTCCTTTCCCATTGAAAGCAATGCCAGTCCCTGCTGCCAGCAATCCGGCAAGCAGGAACTCTGCCCCTGTCCCACCCCCTCGCGGCTGTCCCCGGGAAAGATCCCTGTATGCTGCCCCTCTCCCGCCTCCACCGCGTGGCTGCAAACCAGCGGTTACAGTTCAGTAAAGGAACGGGCAAGCAGTCCCAACACTAACATTCCCCTACCTAATTCAAAGCAGGTCACCATGAGCGACATCACCCTGATGAGGATCTCAGATAGTGAGAAAGAAAGAATGCTTCGGGAAAGCCTCCAAAGACCAGGGCCGTATGCCGCCCTGCTCTGCAGGGCAATGATCCCTGAGTACTTGATTGTCTCGTGGCGCAGAAACGTTTCATACTACGGAGGACCCAATAAGGCCGCTCTCCCCAGGAACCTGATGCAAAGGCTTTCCAATTACCTCCAGGAGAGCTTCCTCGAGATGTCCCAGGAGGATTTCTGCTCTATCCCCGGACATATAGACCGCATTTTACTGTAGCTGCACTGGCAGGGACTAAACAGTAGAGCGGCTTGGGCAGAACAATCATGCTAAACCGGACATTGTTAGATTTTTTTTCAATAGTTGCACTGCCCAGGACTGAAACGTTAAGCGCCTAGGGCAAACTAATCATGAGAAACCCATTTTTGTTATTCTTAATATTCCTGTTCTGTTAAAAATAAATGTTTAGATGTTTAAAACACTTACTGGCTGATCCTTCCCCAGATTCTGTGTCCGGGTTAACGGCTGGGGACGGTTAGTAGGGGATCTCTGTAAGGGTGATGAAGAGATCCTGGCTGTCGGGGAAATCAGCGTTGTAAGCGCTGTCGACTGCCTCGTCCTCCTCATCTCTTTCCTCATCTTCCCCATCCGCTAACATGTCCGAGGAACCGGCCGTGGACAATATCCCATCCTCAGAGTCCATGGTCAGTGGTGGGGTAGTGGTGGCGGCCGCACCTAGGATGGAATGCAGTGCCTCGTAGAAACGGGATGTCTGGGGATGGGATCCGGAGCATCCGTTTGCCTCTTTGGTCTTCTGGTAGCCTTGTCTCAGCTCCTTGATTTTCACGCGGCACTGCGTTGCATCCCGGCTGTATCCTCTCTCTGACATGTCTTTAGAGATCTTCTCGTAGATCTTTGCATTCCGTCTTTTGGATCGCAGCTCGGAAAGCACGGACTCATCGCCCCACACAACGATCAGATCCAAGACTTCCCGATCAGTTCATGCTGGGGCCTTCTTTCTATTCTGAGATTGCACGGCCATCACTGCTGGAGAGCTCTGCATCGTTGCCAGTGCTGCTGAGCTCGCCACGATGTCCAAACAGGAAATGAGATTCAAACTGGCTAGACAGGAAAAGGAATTCAAATTTTCCCGGGGCTTTTCCTGTGTGGCTGGTCAGAGCATCCGAGCTCGGACTGCTGTCCAGAGCGTCAACAGAGTGGTGCACTGTGGGATAGCTCCCGGAGCTATTAGCGTCGATTTCCATCCACACCTAGCCTAATTCGACATGGCCATGTCGAATTTAGCGCTACTCCCCTCGTCGGGGAGGAGTACAGAAGTCGAATTTAAGAGACCTCTATGTCGAACTAAATAGCTTCGCGGTGTGGACGGGTGCAGGGTTAATTCGATGTAATGGCGCTAACTTCGACATAAACGCCTAGTGTAGACCAGGCCTGAGACAGAGGAAGAAATGCAGTAAGAACCATCTCTAACAAAATAGGATCAGCACAACTGTTACTAAATCAGCCAGGTAGAGGAGGCTTTCCTTTTAGATTATCTGCAAGAGCTGTTGCATGTAGGCCACCTGGTCCAAGTTTAAGTTTTCAGTGTTGGTTATGAATATATATTAAGCCATATTTTAGCTACACTAGAGAAGTGGTGATAAGAAAGAAAAAGGTACTATTGGCATGGGGTACATTGTGAGGAATAGGCTCCACAGTGTAGAGCATCTTATAGAAACAAGTAGGAGAGAATAAAGGGGAGGGGTTTAAAATAAGCAAGTAGAGGGGAAGTTTATTTTGCTTACAATATAATATAAACACAAACTTTATTTAAAAATTAAACTACGGTTATTGAAAGAGAGATGCCAAACATAACCCCTCAATCCAAAGGCAACCTTTATGTTACAACCATTTCCTCAATACTTTGTTTTTTATCTAGTTAGATTATAAACTCTTTGGGAATAAAACAACAGGAAACAATGTAGGAACCACTAACTGGGCTAAGTTACTTAAGAGTAGTGTATCACCAGTTACTCTCCTGAAGCACTGAGACAATATCGTGATAAATGTATAAACTAGGGCTGTCCAAGTGATTAAAAAAATGAATTGCGATTAATTGCGTGATTAAAAAAATTAATTGCAATTAATCGCATTGTTAAAGAATAATAGAATACCATTTATATAAACATTGGGTGTTTCAAATTTGGATTTTCAAATATATTGATTTCAATTACAACACAGAATACAAAGTGTACAGTGCTCACTTTATATTTATTTTTGATTACAAATATTTGAACTGTAAAAAACAAAAGAAATAGTATTTTTCAATACATCTAATACAAGTACTGTGATGCAATCTCTTTATCACGGAAGTTGAACTTACAAATGTAGAATTATGTACAAAAAAGACTGGATTAAAAAAAATGTAAAATTTTAGAGCCTGCAAGTCCACTCAGTACTACTTCTTGTTCAGCCAATTGCTCAGACAAACAAGTTTGTTTACATTTGCCGGAGATAATGCTGCCCGCTTCTTGTTTCTCATGGCACTGTTGTAGCTGGCGTCACAAGATATTTACGAGACAGATGCGCTCAAGAGTCATATGTCCCTTCACGCTTCAACCACAATTCCAGGAGACATGCATCCAGGCTGATGATGGGTTCTGCTCGAGAACAATCCAAAGCAGTCTGTTTATTTTCATCATCTGAGTCAGATGCCACCAGCAGAAGGTTGATTTTCTTTTTTGGTGGTTCGGGTTCTGAAGTTTCCACATTGTAGTGTTGCTCTTTTAAGACTTCTGAAAGCATGCTCCACAGCTCATCCCTCTCAGATTTTGGACGGCACTTCAAATTCTTAAACCTTGTGTTGAGTGCTGTAGCTATCTTTAGAAATCTCACATTGGTACTTTCTTTGCATGTTATCAAATCTGCAGTGTTCTTAAAGTGTTCTTAAAATAAACAACATGTGGTGGGTCATCATCTGAGACTGCTATAACATGAAATATTGGCAGAATGCAGGTAAAACAGAGCAGGGGACATATTCTCCCTCAAGGAGTTCAATCACAAATTTAATCAATGCAAACTTTTTTAAACGACGTCATCAGCATGGAAGCATGTCCTCTGGAATGGTGGCCAAAGCATGAAGGGACATACAAATGTTTAGGATATCTGGCACATAAATACCTTGCAATGCCAGCTACAAAAGTGCCATGCAATTGCCTGTTCTCACTTTCTGGCGACATTGTAAAGAAGAAGAGGACAGCATTATCTCCTGTAAATATAAACAAACTTGTTTGTGTTAGCGATACAAGAAGTAGGACTGAGTAGACTTGTAGGCTCTGAAGTTTTATATTGTTTTGTTTTTGAGTGCAGTTTTGTAACAAAAAAAATCTAAACCTGATGCAGGTATGCTTTCTGCATGATGGCAGAACCAAGGATACAGTGGCCCCACCCCCCCGCAGCTACCCACAGGATGGGTTGCCCACATAGGGAAGTAAGGGTGGTGCCTTATGCCATCTTATGTCCTTGCATGGCTTGTATGACACATAAGGATTTGCCCCTTAGATATACATGTGCAACATCTTGTATCTTTTAATCATGTTTGTATATTTACATTATTTTTATTGCTATAATGACTTAAATTGACTATTAGGGCCCAGTTTGGCATTCCTGTTCCCCGCATGGCTGGGGAATTCCAGGGGAAGGACTAATATCTAACCAAGTGAAAAAATCTGAAAATCTGAAGAAGAAGAGGCCTTTGTTTTTAAGGCTTCAAAGCCACAAAGATCACTAATTTTGAGATGATTAAAAATTTAGATAAACTCAAATTTAGATAGCTCAGAGTGATCTATAGCTAAAACATTTCTCCGTATCTGCAGTGTTCTGAGGCACTTTTCAGATTGATTATAGGAAACTAACAGTAAATGTTACTGCGCAACCATGAAATTATCTTTAAAAATTACCTCTATTTTCAGCTTTAAACTGTTGCTAATAAAGTTATTTTTCTCAATTATATTCTGTGCAGCATATCACAAAATAGCAAATTAAAAATCTTACCTTGGAAAATTATGTAAGTGGGAAGAAGATGTGATGACTTTATTCACATACTGCTTCACTACTGTAGTTTGTACACTGTTATGACATGAAGACATTGATGAAGTTAAGAATTCATTATTTCTTTGTGATTCCCCAAAAGTTGGATTGCAAGGTACATGAGCACTTACTGGTCTTTTGTCATTTGCCATTTCCTGTTTAGAAATGTCAAAGGCAGTAATTAAAATTAATGCAGAGGTTTTTTTCTATTAATAGTTACAACTGAAACTCTTGATTAATTAGCATGAACCCAATCGAGTAGTGCTTTTTCACATGAGTAGTCTAACTGAAGCCAGTATGAAGCATAATGGGTTTCTGAACACAGTAATGTTCAGTTTGGATTGTCGTAGAAATTCCTGTCCGTTCCAGCTGAGGAATAAGGAGAGACGGACACAGCTAATCAAGCAAGGAGCCCCGGGAGGGGCGATACATTTATTTCAATTGCAATTGGGTTCGAGCTCATAAGTTGGCAAGAACCCCGAAAACACTTACACCAAAGTATTATATGCAGTTGACTATGATAATCTATCGCTCTATGATTGGCCAAAATTTGCTATCATTACCATACATAATTAGCAAGCTAACTGTATCTGCCCCTTTTGTTTGTGACCCCTTATTGTTCAGCTACTTGCCCCCTCCCCCTTGTGTTATTTTGCAAACCAAGCGGTTAGTTATCTATTGGACGCAGGTACAGAAAGTTCCACTGTCTGCAGGTTTGGAGTTTGGTTACATTTTCTCTCGAAGGAACTTCCTGAGTTAAAACTATCCATAGCTGATGCTGCATATCTCCCTTCTTCTTTCTCCCATGTGTACATGACAAATTTGCCCCCTGGCAGTTAAGTAGAATAATTTTATTTCAGGATGAAGGCAGATTGTATTTTTTATGTATTTACATTTTTAGGGAACAGAATTTGGAGATGGTGAGGAGCAATACCAATTTGGAGGCTTAAAGAGAGAGACAGGGGGAGGGATAAAAAAGTCTTCTCTATGGAGCTAGATTGGCGGAATTATCCAGAAATTTTAAAGGCTTGTATATGAGATTTTGTAACTTACTAACAGTTTATTGCTGAAATTCATTTGGAAGGAATATTATTTCATTTATTATGAAATGTTATTGTGGAAGCTATACGCAAGACTTTCCAAAGTATAAGATTAAAGTGTTAAAATATACTTGTTTTTAATTATATAGATAAAGCTAACAGAAGGGGAACCAATTAGAGTATGGAATGAATTGCTCATGCTCAACCATGCAAAATATCAGAGTCAAAAGTTTATGTCTTGATCCGAAGAAGTGCTGAGCGCCCACAATTCCTGTTAAATCAATGGGAGCAGTAGATGCTCAGCAACTCTTAGAATCAGGCATTTACAGATTAAGGCCCTAGTCCCACAAATAATTACTCCCATGCTTAATTTAAAACATGTATGTAGCTCCCCTGGCACCAGTGAGATGACTCACATACATAAGTCTTTGCAGGTTCGGAACTTTTTGTATATGTTTCAAATAAATATTAAATTATTTATTTCCAGAATGCAGAAACTGTGGAGCAGATCTTCATCTGCTGTATGTAGATTTCTTCCAATTTTAGTCTTCGGAAGAGTGTGGGAGATATCAATATTTTTTTAAAAAACAAATATTGTGTCTCTCTGTCTACATGAGCAGTATCATGCTGTCTCTTACACAGAAGAAAAGAGTTAACTCAATCCTGGATGGTTTTATAGATCTCCAGGAAGGGAGACAATGACTCTAACTCAATTGCCAGTGTTTAATGGACAAATCCACTGCTGGAAGTCTACCTCTGGCCTCCTTAGTGAGATGCTTAAACTGGATTGACTAGGATCAGGAGTCCCACAACAGACAAAATAACATTGAGATGGATAAAAAAGCTGATTTCAGAATGGGGAGACACTGACTGAGGGTCAGACTGAGGCAGAGACTGCAGGGATGAAGTCTGCCTCACCCAGCTCCAATGTTGGAAGTACCTGGGACAAGTGGGACCTATTTAAGCGTACAAGGAAAGACTAAGGTTTAGGTAAGATAATATGTGTGTAGACCTTTTGTTGTTTTAACCCTTTCTCTCTCTGTTTGGTACATGCCTAAGGATAAGTAAATAATACTTTGTTTCAAAGAGGCTGTTTTGAGTCATTGTATTTTCATACTGATCATAGGCTACCAAAGAGAAGTCTATAACAGGAGTCAAAACCAACTAGATCTGCTGGGAAACACTTGGTAAATAGGGGTGCTAAGACCTGGAGACTCAGTCAAGAGTGGAATGAATTGCGGGATTCGCCTCTGACAGAAGTTCAGACATAGCCCTGTCACTTGGAAAGGGTGCCCACCCAGAGACTGAGAGAGGGTACAGCTCATCCTGAACTGTGATAAACCTACTGTATGCAAAAAATTAATGTTCTTGTAGCTTCTTCTATTAAAATGGAGAACTGAAGGTAAGGTGCGACACCTGTAGTTCAGAATTCAAAATGATCTGCTTCTCATGTTCTCATAATGGTTTTGGTCACTTACCAAAAAATAATAAATAACAACAATAATAATAATAATAATAATAATAATACCAGTACCTAACGGGAAAGCTAAAGCAAACTTTATTAATTAATCCAAGTACTTATAAAATCCCTTTTACAAATGAGACTACTGACACGTTTTAAAGCAAGCCAGATTTAGCACTATAGTTGTATAAAAACTAACCACCCAGCGGATAGCAATAATTTCAGCATTTGCAAATGTTTTCTTTGTTTGCAGTGTGAACCCCTAAAAACACAGGCTAAATAAAGAAAAATCACCACCTGGGAAGGATTTTTGAAATCAGGCCCTTTAATCACTCAGGGCCATATTCTGCAATGTGTAGTAGTATCTTACTCCTTAAGTAGTCCCATTGGAATTAATGGGAGTATCTATATAGAAAGGCACGACTCAAAATGCCAATGGTGGCAGAATCTGGTCCCTAGAAAATGGAACATGAAGTCTTTATTCTTTGCTTCTTTATTCTTAGAAATATCCTTGAACCGACTGTGATACAAGTTGTTACTCTTTTCCTCACTAAAAGGTCAATGTGGCAGGTGAGGCTGCTTCAGGGAGTTTGTCAGGGAGCAGGCCAGCAGCTGGTTCTAGCAGGTCTGCCCTTGACACTCTTTCTAGCCCTTTTAGGCTTCTGGAGGTATGTCTACAATGCCATGTAAGCTCAGGGTTAGCAGAACTTGAGTTAGCAGACCATGGGTTTGTTAATCTAGGACTTGATGGTCTACACTCATTTACAACCCCAGGTTAGGAACTGTTGAGCCCTGGGTCCCAATGTGGGGCTCCAGAGTATACAGTGCATTATGTTGGCCTGAGTCCAACCACCCATAACCCAGACTTCCTAGCACCCTCCCAAAGTGTGGTCGCTCTAGCCCTTTGTTTGTGATGCAGGAAAATCTGACTGCCAACCAAAATTGACTGTCCAGAGGACAAAGAAAGTCAGCTAGTGGGATTGTGGAATACTTTTGGCAGACTCCCAGAGCATGAGTCCAGTAGGGCTGCGTCTACACTGCAAAGCAATAGGGTTTGAACCCTGAGTCGTGGCTTGACTCAGGCTTGGACCTTCGACCCCTGTGGGGTCCTGGGACCATTGGTCCAAGCCCTGTGTTAGCACAATTTTTGTGAAGATGGAAGGGGGTTAGGCTTAAGCTTCAATTCGAACCTCAGGTTACAACAGAGTGTAGACATATCCTGGAGATGAATCTTGTTGGTAGCCCGGCCTGCGCACAGTGGTGTCCTGGTGCCAATATCTCCAGAACAGGGCAGAGAAAACCTGACAGACACCATCACAGTCATGTTTTATTTCCTGCTATCTCCTGTATAAAAACTGAATTTTAATCAGTTCTTGTTTTTGTCACCTCTTTATAGAAAAACTTCTACAATCCTAGTTCTACGGTCAGTACTATTGTGGGACTTGCACAGCTTGAGGCCCTGATATACTGACATCTAAAAAGTGATGAAAGATTTCATAGTTCAACCTATTGCTCTCACAACTCCTACTTTAAAAACAAACTTCTCCAGTATTAATGCGGAATATCTGACATTTTGCCACATAGATCTACTGCATGTGTGGTGTATTTAATAAAAGTTAGTTATACCATAAAATGCTTATAATTTGTATGATACTGTATATCTCTAGAGTAATAGTTATAACAGTGCATTACACTTCATCAGGCAACACCTTGATTACTACAACCTCCTACCTACATTCTGGCCTTGACTAATATGTAGAGTCCTTCACAGATACAAAATTTGTATCTGCATCCTATCCACAATCTGCAAAAATTGTCTGTGGATATTGCAGGGCTGTGCCAAGCCCCTGACACCCAGCCACCCCCCACTTCTCCTTAGAGACCTCCTGCCCTGCTCTGGGCAGGGAGGCTACAATCCTGGGCCCTCTTATGCAGTGCCACCTTCCCAATGGAGGGCTCGGACGCCCTTACGCAGCCGCAGTGACTCTAAAACATGCAGACCCAACTGGGACAGACAGCAGCGACAACTATTCTCCTCACAGCGCCCGCAGTTGCCACCTGCTAGTTTAAAGTACAACACCTCTTTCAAAATGGTGCTTGGCTCACTACACAGGAGCACAGTGTATATCTACCCTTATGAGTATGTCTACTCTTCTGGGAGTTGTAGTTTACCTCCTCCATCCAAGTAAGCTGGGGACTGCAACTCCCAGAATGTCCAGTGGGCTATTGCCACATATCACAGCCAACTGCTGCGTGATTCAGAGAGCTGGGCAATTTTCCCCAGGCCCCACAGGGGGCCCTGCAAGCCCTGGCCAGCGGCGGTCCGGGTCTTTGGCGGCATTTCAGCGGTGGGGGGCGCGGAGCGACTGAAGGGCCCCCCGCTGCTGAAATGCCACCAAAGACCCGGACCGCCGCTGGGTGAGTACAGGCGCAGCAGCTCCTCCACTTTGCCCCAGGCCCCCTGAATCCTCTGGGCAGCCCTGGTATGAATGGGTCATCCTCCTCAAAAGATTGATAACGCTGCTACCCTATTCTTCAAATCCCTCCTCAAGATTCACTTCTACAGAATACAGCCAAATTATAATGGCTAGGCAGGTGATGCACTAAGATTATTGCTACTGATCTGCTCATTTGTCTCCATTCACAAACAACTACAACAAAATCTCTATACCTACAAATTGTGTACAAGGCTAGTCTATTAAAAAATAAAACTTGAATTGCTGTTACCCTGTCCTCCCCCTCCTCTCCTTCCTTCCCCCTCAACCCCTGTCCCCTTTTGTTTGTTTCTTCTTTTCATTACTACTTTCCTTTACATCTTTTCACAAATAGAATGTTAGTTATACGTCTGTACAGTGTCCAGCACAATGGGGACTCAATCTGGAGGCACTACTGTAATCCACATAATAAACAACAATAATAAGGAAGAGCCAATCCATTCTATAATCCACAGAAGTGTATACAAACTGTGTATCTGAAATACAGTTTTATGTTAAAACTGTTTACTCTTATAGTCTTTACTAAAAAAGGCAAGAAATACAAATTGCAATTACTAATTTATTTATTTTCTACATTTTTTCATTTTACCATAGTTATCTTCTGTAATTAAAAATGAAACAAAATAGCATGTCTCTCAAACGTGCATTTCAACCACTGAATGTTCCTTAGAGGACTGTCCTTTTGAAAACAACTCTGCTATGTGACTAGTCTTGCGATTTTTATTTTGTCCTAGCTCAAACAAAACTGGAAGAGAATACAATGGGAGTTTTGCCTGAGCTAGGACTAAGGACTTCAGGAATGTGTTTTCAGATAGTAATGGGCAATACAGTATGTAGAGATATCAGACATATTTAATGGTAATGATCAGAGGCAATTAAGTAGATTTAACTGTTCTTTATACCAGAAAATACTATTTTTTTAAAGAAGAAACTACAACATAAAACAAATGTTAAACAAAAGTATGGTAGAATTCATTCTATACTTCCAAAGAAAATAAGTGCATCAAAGCCAATTAGCCCAATGCCCCCTTCCCACAAACACATGGGAACATACCCAATTATCTTGAAAAAAGCCAATTAAAAATAAAATGAATAATCTGAATACCAAAACTTCTATAATTCATTTGATAATTATATTTCTCTTGAAGCTGCTGTTAACGTAAACTGTGAAATACTGTCGATCTATCATGTTTATAAGCATCATAGACAACATACCCATTCCTCTGTTGTCTTTAAACGTTATATTGCAGTTTGCACTAACAAGTAATCAAAATGACATTAAACATGCCTATTTTTCTAATACAGGTCTTCAGATAACATTTAGAATCTTCAAAAAACTGAATATTCATTTTATATACATCAGGATAAACATCCAGTTAGTCACAGGGATCCTTTTTTTTTTTTTTTTTGTAATGGCAGAATAAAGAAAAGTAAAGAAAAAGAAAAAAGGATATTATGTTTATAGAATCAGAAATGTAGGGCTGGAGGGGAGCTCAAATGTCATGTGGGACTGTGTCAAAAGCCATACTAAAATCAAGATATGTGTACAGTTTCCCCCCATCTACTAGGTCAGTAACCCTGTCAAAGAAGAAAATTGAATTAGTTTGGTATGATTTGTTCTTGACAAATCCATGTTGGCTCTTACTTATCACCCTATTATTCTCTAGGTGCTTACAAATTAATTGTTTAATAATTTGTTCCAGTATCTTTCCAGGTACCGAAGCACGGCTGACAGGTCTATATTCCCCTGGGACCCTTTTGTGCCCCTTTTTAAAGATGGTACTATGTTTGCCCTTCTCAAGTCCTCTAAAACTAGGGTGACCAGATGTCCCGATTTTTGGGTCTTTTCCTTATATAGGCTCCTATTACCCCCACCCACCCACTGTCCCTATTTTTCACACTTGCTATCTGATCGCCCTATCTGGAACTTTCCCATCCTCCATGATTCTTTAGGGTAATGGCTAACAGTTCAGAGATTCCTTTAGCTAGTTCCTGAAGTGCCCTAGGATGAATTTCATCAGGCCCTGCTGACTTTAATACATCTTACTCATGATTAACAGCAGTTCATTACATGGATGTGCAGTATGTGAATGTGTACAGGAGTGGCTGAGAGAAAGGAGTTTCCCCCTCCCTTGCATAATCCACATAAGGTCCAGGCACAACTGTAGTCTTGGCACTCAGGGGGATTAATGGGGTCTCTTCCATACTGTCCCAGAAGTGAGTATTGTTGGTCTATGTATTGTTGGCCCTTAGAAAAAAATCAAAATATAAGATTGTTTGTATTACATTCTTTTGTAATTTTAAAATGGATCAGGTCACAAATTGAATATGACTTCATTACTGTGGCAACCCTGGAGGACTGGACTAGTTGGATTATAATGCTGGGTATATATGTTTGAGATATGTCATTCTCAATCTAATGAAGAGTGAAGTGTTGCTGGTGAATAGGGTTGTCACCATGAGAAAGCATTCTTTTCCACTACACTTACTAATGTGGCACCTTTGGAAGTCAAGAGCCAGGTTAAGAAACTTGATGTCCTTTTCAACCATGCCCAAGTGCCAGACTTGGCATGGAAATGTTTTTACTGGTTGCACAATTTTTGTAGGCAGTCCTCTTGATTACCTTTTTCTCTGGAGAATAAGGTTTGATTATTTTAAATCCCTCATAGTAGTCACTTAAATTCTGTGCAGAATGCAACAGAACATCTGTTCACAGGACTGAGCACATTTATACTGATGTCCATCCTGCAATATTTATATTACCTGTCTATACAGGGTCTAATGCTGCACCAGCTGGACTCAGTAGGACTTCAACTATTGATTTCAATGGAAGCAGAAGTAATGTAGGCCAATAATTATAGATTAATAGAATCACAGATTGTAGGACTGGAAAGGACCTCAAGAAGTCATCTAGTCCATCCCTCTGAGCTGAGACAGGACCAAGTATATCTAGAGTATCCCTGACTGGTCTAACCTGTTCTCAAAAACCTCCAATTGCAGAGATTCCACAACCTCCCTTGGAAACCTATTCCAATACTTAACTATCCTTCTAGTTAGAACATTTTTTCCTATGTAAACTAAATCTCCCTTGCTGCAGATTAAGCTGATTACTCCAGGGAACATGGAGAACAATTGATCATCATCCTCTTTATAAGAACCTAACATATTTAAAGACTGTTATCAGGTCCCCCCTCAGTCTTCTTTTCTCAAGACTAATCACACCTAGTTTTAACACTTTCCTCCTAGGGCAGGTTATCTAAGCTTTTTACCATTTTTGTTGCTCTCATCTGGATTCACTCCAGTTTGTCCACATCTTTCTTGAGGTGTAGCACCCAGAACTGGACACACTACTCCAGCTGAGGCATCACCAGTGTGGAGTAGACTGGAACAATTACCACTTGTGTCATACATATGAAACTCTTGTTAATACACCCTTGAATGATATTAGCCTTTTTTTGAAACTGCATCACATTGTTGGCTCATATTGAATTTGTGATCCACTATAACTAGAGCTTTGTGTCTGTCACAGAGGTCGCAGAAGTCATGGATTCTGCAGTGGCCAATCTGGATGATCTCAGGGCTGCGCAAGTAGCAAGCTCTGGGGGCAGCTGCTCAGGTGGCCCTGGGGACAGCCACACAGGCTGCTGCTGGAGCAGCTCTGCGGACAGCTACTCGGGTGGCCCTGCAGCCAGCCGCACTGGCCGTTGCTTGGGCTGTCCCGGCCAGCTGGTCCTGGGGACTGCCTGAGAAGTGGTCCCAGGCGCGGCTAGAGCAGGTTCCCCGAGCAACCGCTGCTTTGGCGGCTCCAGGCAGTGGTCCCCGTGGCAGCTGGAGCAATTACTGCTCTAGCAGCCCCTGACAGCTGGTGCTGCTGGCCGTGGCCCCCCTTCTGCAGCAGCAGCCCTCCAGGACATTCCCCACAGCAGTGGCCTCCAAGGGTAACCCCTGCGCAGCAGCCACCCAAAGATTTATTCCGGACTATTTATAGTATAAGTCACGGATGGGTCACAGGCCGTGAATTTTTGTTTATTGCTCGTGACCTGTCCATGACTTTTACTAAAAATACTGTGACTAAATCATAGCCCTAACTATATCCCCCAGATTCTTTTCAGGAGTACTACTGCCTAACCCAGGGGTGGCCAACCTGTGGCTCCGGAACCACATGCAGCTCTTCAGAAGTTAATATGCAGCTCCTTGTATAGGCACCAACTCTGGGGCTGGAGCTACAGGCGCCAACTTTCCAATGTGCTCACTGCTCAACCCCTGGCTCTGCCACAGGCCCTGCTCCCACTCCACCCCTTCCCACCCCCTCTCCTGAGCATGCCGTGCCCTCGCTTACCCCCTTTCCTCCCCTCCCCCCATAGCCTCCTGCACGCCACAAAACTGCTGACCGGGAGGTGTGGGTTGGGAGGGGGAGGGGCTGATCGACGGGGCTGCCAGTGGGTGGAAGGCGCTGGGTGCGGCGGGGGGGGGGCAGCTGATGCGGGGCTGCTGATGTATTACTGTGGCTCTTTGGCAATCTCAGGCTCAGGTTGGCCACCCTTGGCCTAACCAGTTATTCCCCATTTTGTAGTTGTGCATTCGTGAATAGGGGAAGGGGTTGGAATGGGGGCGGGGAAGGGGTGGTAAGAGGTGGGGCAGGGGCAGGGCCTCATGGAAGGGGTGAAGTTGGGGCGGGGCCAAGGACGGTGAATGGGAGATGTCAGTAATGCGGCCCTCAGGCCAATGTACTAGACCTCATGTGGCCCTTGTGTTCATTTGAGTTTTAGATCACTGGCATAGACCATGGAGTATTATAGAGGGGCACTTATTAAATACACATTTTTGCTCTTTCTTTTTTAACCTGGGTATAAGAGAAGTGAGACTATAAAAATTAGCTTAAAACATTTAAAAATGTATAAGTAACATTAAAAATATGAATATGGTAACACCTGTTTATAAAATACATGTTAAAATCAAAAAATATGTATGGTATATTTCTTTGAAAAGCTGTTCTCTATCTCAGAGACAGCCTAAATACTATTTAATGTTGTTGCTGTGGTAACAACAGGAGCATAAAACCCAAACAATTTCCCCCCAACATGTTTCCAATTTTTTCATATACACGTTTTATATGTAATGAGCTATTCTGTCCTTTTCTCAGTTCAAATGATTCCCCTCTCCTTTTACACCATTTTGTACTTCAGGGTGTGTAAATAAGAGATGCCCAATTAGCTATGGGTAAGGGAAATATTGCACAAATAACCTAAAATTTTCTACCTTTAGAGTGCTTGACTTTGTAACCTTAAAGTTCTTTTAACATAGATTTTTGTAATTAATTTTCTAAGATTTTAAATAGCAAACTGAAAAAAACCCAGAAATTTCATTATGAAGAACTACACTGACCCCCACGTGGGTGAGCATCAGGATTGGAACCTTTAGATCCAGTGCACAGATCTCTACTTTTTCAGCTAACATAGTAACTAGTAGCAATAGTGGGCTGTTATGCTCTATGTGGCCCAATCACTACAGATGAATAAGACATATACTGGTACTTTGTCAGTGGGTATCACAGCTACTTGCTGACAGGCAGAGGAACATTGAGACTCAGGAATCCTGGGTTCAATTCCAGCTTCTGAAGAGGAGCATACGGTAGTGTTTATAAACCCTTCTGCCCCTACCCCCACCCTGTTCCTACCCCCCCCCACTCCCCAGTTCTACTCCTGCCCTGCCTCATCCTCCTGTCCCTTTCCACTCCTGTCCTCAGCCTTTGCTCCCTTATTCTTATCTCTTTCCTGTAGCTTTTGCCCATTCCCCCTGCTTGTACCCTCCAGCCCCACCTCTCTCTGCTCCTATCATCTCTCCCAGACCCTACCTTGTTCCACACTGTTCTCCTATACCCCTCCTCTCAACTCTATCTTCCTCTGCTCCTTTCCTCCCCTTCCTCAGCTCATGTCCCTGTCCTCATCTCTACTTCTATCCCCCTCTCGCCCACGGCTGCCCTTGTCCCCACTATGCTCCTATCGCTACCTCCCCAGCTGATGTTCCTTTTCCCTCTGCTCCTGTGTTATCTCCCTTCTGTTCCTGCCTCTTTCCTTGTTCCCCATCTGCTTCGTAACCCTTTACATTTGAGTCAGGCTACATTTTTTATATTCTCCCTGCTGCCTGGGTGCTAGCAGGAGGCATGGCGAGCACAAGAAAGACAATTTCCCTGATCTTAGCTGAGGTATCCCATGCCAGAGTGGCTCCTGGCAGCTGGAAGATGCAACCAGGGCTTTGGAGTGGAGCCTGGAGCTGGAGCGCGGAGCAGCTCCGGAGCAGTGGAGCTGCAGGTTTTGGCCTGGAGCTGGAGCGGAGCCTGAGCACAGCTCCAAAGCCCTGGCATGCAACTGTAGGGAAAGCTCTGCTCAGCCCCGTAATCATGGGATAGAAGAGCATGCTCAGGCACTCTGTTGAGATTCTTCATGCACAGTCTGTTTGCATGTAAGAGCTCTGTGGGGATGGAGCATACTCAGTGCAGATGGAGTCTACAGAGAATTTAGCTGCCAATTCTAATGAGCCTCTACTGAGTATGTGCAAACTGTGGTTTTTCAGAGGCTTATAACTTGGTAAAATTCAAGGAGATTTTCTTGGGGGCTGCTAAAGGGACATCTCTAACACTGGAACAACATCCCCGCCAAATTTCAAGTGCTGCTCCAAAACATGGAAGTGCTAGTGCTTCTCAATGAAACTGAGAATTTTTCAGTGTTCTTAAGAATTTATATAAGAATTTTTTAACATAGACAAAGTAACATATTTTACCTAATCTCATTCTTGGAAACAGCTGAACCATTTTAGTGGAAATTTCCTCCCCCACCCTCCCCATCCCTAAAAAACCCTATAAGGTAGATAAACTACATGTAAAATTTCAGCCCCAACAGTTAAAGGGATTTTTTAATGGAAAGTGATAAGCAGCCTTAACTACAGGGGTTAACTACTATCTCTTCCTATAATAATATAAATTCTTTATAAGGTGGGAAAGAATCTACTGAAGGTAAGACTATTGCACACAATCCCTACTGCCCAACACAACAATAGATTAAATTCAGTGCAGACAAGATTACAATAATGCAAGTTCAAAATAACACTTTGAATTATTCATTCTAGGTGCCATTATGCAGAGTTCAAATAAAATATCTGCCTAATATATATATTAAGACTGTCAAGCGATTAAAAAAATTAATGGTAATTAATCGAATAATAGAATACCATTTATTTAAATATTTTTGAATATTTTCTATATTTTCAAATATATTGATTTCAATTACAACACAAAATACAAAGTGTACAGTGATCACTTTATATTTATTTTTGATTACAAGTATTTGCACTGTAAAAAAAACAAAAGAAATAGTATTTTTCAATTCACCTAATACAAGTACTGTAGTGCAATCAATTTATCATGAAAGTTGAACTTACACATGCCTTCAAAAATAAAACAATGTAAAATTTTAGAGCCTGCAAGTCCACTCAGTCCTACTTCTTGTTCAGACAATCGCTAAGACAAACAAGTTTGTTTACATTTGCAGGAGATAATGCTGCCTCCTTCTTTTTTACAATGTCACCTGAAAATGAGAACAGGCATTCGCATGGCACTGTTGTAGCCAGCATCGTAAGATATTTATGTGACAAATGTGCTCAAGATTCATATGTCCCTTCACGCTTCAACTACCATTCCAGGGGACATGCGTCCATGCTGATGACGGTTCTTCTCGATAACAATCCAAAGTAGTGCGGACCGACGCACGTTTATTTTCATCATCTGAGTCAGATTCCACCAGCAGAAGGTTGATTTCCTTTTTTGGTGGTTTGGGTTCTGTAGTTTCCACATTGGAGCGTTGCTCTTTTAAGACTTCTGAAAGCATGCTCCACACCTCATCCCTCTCAGATTTTGGAAGGCACTTCAGATTCTTAAACCTTGTGTTGAGTGCTGTAGCTATCTTCAGAAATCTCACATTGGTACCTTCTTTGCGTTTTATCAAATCTGCAGCGTTCTTAAAGTGTTCTTAAAATAAACAACATGTGGTGGGTCATCATCTGAGACTGCTATAACATGAAATATATGGCAGAATGCAGGTAAAACAGAGCAGAGGACATATTCTCCCCCAAGGAGTTCAATCACAAATTTAATCAATGCAAATTTTTTTAAACGACCTCATCAGGATGGAAGCATGTCCTCTGGAATGGTGGCCAAAGCATGAAGGGACATACAAATGTTTAGCATATCTGGCACATAAATACCTTGCAATGCCAGCTACAAAAGTGCCATGCAATTGCCTGTTGTCACTTTCTGGCAACATTGTAAAGAAGAAGAGGGCAGCATTATCTCCTGTAAATATAAACAAACTTGTTTGTCTTAGCAATTCAAGAAGTAGGACTGAGTAGACATGTAGGCTCTGAAGTTTTACATTGTTTTGTTTTTGAGTGCAGTTTTGTAACAAAAAAAATCTACGTTTGTAAGTTGCACTTTCATGATAAAGAGATTGCACTACAGTACTTATATGAGGTGAATTGAAAAATACTGTTTTTGTAATCATTTTAACAGTGCAAATATTTGTAATAAAAAATATACACTTTGATTTCAATTACAACACAGAATACAATATATATGAAAAGCAGAAAAACATCCAAAATATTTAATACATTTCAATAAGTATTCTATTGTTTAACAGTGCGATTAAAACTGCGATTAATCACAATTAATTTCTTTAATCACGATTAATTTTTTTGAATTAATCACATACGTTAACTGCGATTAATCGACAGCCCTAATTGATGGCATTCCTTCACTGTGAATACTGCAGTCAGATTTGGTCATCCCATCTCAAAAAAGAGGTAGCAAAACAAAAAGGATGCTGACAAGGGAAATGAAAATGATAAGAGTCATGGAGACATTTCCATATAAGGAGAAATTGAAAAGATAAGAAGTATCACATTTACAGAGGAGGCAAATATAAGGTTATGTGTTAGAATTATATAAAATAATGAATACTATAGAGATCATTCTCATCATAATACAAAATCAAGGAGACATTGTTACAAGTCAAAATTAACATGTGGAGCTCACATTACTAAGACAAAAAGTTAAGCAAGATTAAAAAAAATGATTAGCCATTTAAATAAACAATGAAAACCATCAACCCTCATGCTTTAAGATAGAAGTCATCCTCTAACAGCTCAGGGTTAGGAAAAAATTTCCCCAAAGACACGTTGCAAAATTATGCATCATATGTTTTTACATCTTTCTCAGAAGTATCTATCCTCAGAAGCACCTTGAATGCAGTGTGGCGTAGTGGATTGAGCACCAGAAAGGTACTCTAGATACAATGATTCTATTCCTGGCCCTGTAATTGGCCTACTAGATAACCATGGGGAACTCACTCCACTGCCATCTATAAAATGAGGATGATAATAACACTGAACTCCTTTGTAAAATGTTTTAAAATCTACTGATGAAAAGTGCTATATAAGAGCTACACACTATTACTGGGAAGTGTCAGAGCCAAGGCAGCCTAACCCTACTAAATGAACCATAGATCTGAACTAAGGTGGATATGTCAATTCTTATGTTCCTAAATTGAGCTAGATGAAGGCACAGAATAACAAATGTGCCATGACTCCAAATGTGTAATTTATATACAAAGAAAAAGGATTATGGTGCTTGTACCATAGGGCAAAAAAACAAAAGTTTCTGATTCATATTTTCTGATGTGGGCTAGACTGTGAATTGGACTACATGCCAACTTAGTAACTTGGGTAGGGTGACCAGACAGCAGGTGTGAAAAATCGGGACGGGGGTGGGGGGTAATAGGAGCCTAGAGAAGAAAAATACCCAAAAATCGGGACTGTCCCTATAAAATCGGGACATCTGGTCACGCCAACTACATGCCCCTTAAGTGGAGAAAGGGGAAGTGATAACCCATCTTACACTTTGTATATTTCTGCATGAGATAACTGAGCCCTGGGAACACACATAATAGTGGACACTTAGTGCCCTATATTTCTCCCTTTCCCACAATCTGAACAGGATGTAGAGCCAAAAGCCTACAGTAAGAGCATTATGGTTGCAAAGTCAAGCACATAAAAGTTAGGAAATGCCAGAGTTAAAGTTGCCTGTACAACCTTAACTTGGCCCCCTTGTACATATGCATTATGATACAGTCTTTAAATACATGATCACATGCTACTTTTTCCAAAGGATCTCTGCCTCATTCAGTCCATGAGATGGACCTGCACTGGGGATGAATCAAGGCTGTGTAAGGGATGATGCAGGGGCTTGCAGAAAGAGAAAGCATGGTCTTGTGGTTAAAGCAGATAAATGCCCCTTGGAGAATTGGATTCTATCACTGCCTGTGCCACAGACTCCCTATGTGATACAGGGCAAATCACAGAAACTGAAATTTTCACAAGTGACTATTGTGTGTTATCAATTTTCTGGGTAACCAACCTGGGACACCTGGGATCTATTTGCAGACACGCTGAGCACTCACAACTACAACTGAGGTCAAGGGGAGCTCTGCGCTGAACATATAAAATGCTAAAACACTAAGTAGTCTATAAAATTAGGCCCTAGTATTCTGAAATTGGGCACCCAAAATGCATGGACAATCGTAATTCTGGTATTTCCTAACTTTTGAGTGCTTGATTCTGCAAATCAATGTTCTTTTAATTTTTTTTTTGACATAATAATAGGTAACTACCGAAATGGCTCAAAAGTACTTCCTATGCTCAAACATAAACTAGAGACTTCTTATGGAAAAAATGCATAGATAGTTTAGCTAGATAAAGACAAAAACGAAGTCATGCAATCTTTCAAATGATTATATCTGACTGAATTTTCTTCTTTGCTCTGACTCACCTGCATCACATTCGACAAGGTAATAATTTATGATAATCATATGAAAATATACAATTAATATTCATCACCTCTCATTTCTCATCACTTTAGATGATCAGTAATGCAGAGTGAAAATGCTGTCAGATTTCTAATTGCTTTGTAATGGGCCTGAAATAGGGAAATCATTAAAGACAAACAATCTGTCACTTGTCTGTTACCTTAACTATCTATCACTATAAAAGAAAACTCATTAAAGAAATTGCTAATGAGCTACAAAAGACTGTACTGAATGTGTCCCGCTGTACACTTTTCAAGAATACTGTAAATCGCTTAAATAATTCCCAAGACATTTTCAATCATTTTTGGAGAGATTTATTGGAAAATATATTTTTGGTGGATTTTTTTAAAGGCACTTGTTCTCACCATCATGACATTTATTCTATCATATAACAAATCTCTTTGGAGGCAAACTTCATTTTTCTTTATGCCAGTGATAAATTTGAGCCAATTAAAGCCAATTTTGGGGGGTCTGAGCACCCACAACCTTGATTTATTATCTTCTCTTTTTTAAAAAAGCAAAACAAACAAAAAAACCCACCTTGCATTAATTCATTTAAAGTTTTGAAAATCCTACATCTTCCAAGGGTTTTCTGCAGCCTGATGAACAACCCTCACTTAATCTTGGCATACTCATTGATCTAACTTTATGCAATACTGATTAAAATTGGTTGTCTATTGTGGTAGACAAAAGAGTCATTTTCAGGAGAAGGAAATCAGGATTCAGCACTTCCAATATGAACTGTTTGAATGAACTGTCTACTACAGATGTAATGGAAAAGCCAATTTGGGGAAAAATCTTGCTCCCCTTACTCAGAGAAGAACAGTCACATTGAAAGTAATAGGCCAGAAATCACAGTGGTGAGACTAATATTGAAATCCTACGAGCAGTTCTGGCATCCATATTTTAAAAAGAATGTTGAGAAATTAGAGTGAGTGCAGAAAAGAGCTACAACAGTTATTTAAGGTCTGGCAAAATGCCTTACAATTAAGTCTTACAGAGAAGTGCTCAGTCATATCGAAAAGAAGACTCAGAGGTGACTTGATTACAGAATATCACAGGGAGAAAATACCAGGTACTAAAGTGCTCACTAATCAAGTGGAGAAAGGCATAATAAGAACCAATGGCTGAAAGTTCAAGACAGACAAATACAAATGACTAATTATACACAAACTTTTAACAGCAAGGGTGATTAACCATTTGAACAAACTACGAAGGGAAGTGGTGGATTCTCCATCTCTTGATGTGTTCAAATCAAGATTGGATACCTTTCTTGAAGACATGCTTTAGTCAAACACAAGTTATTAGGTTCAATATGGAGCAACAGGGAGAAATGTAATGATGTGTGATATACAGGAGGTCAGATTAGGACTTAAACTCCATGTATCTATTAATCCTGCTCATTCTGAAGTGAATGGGACTGCCTGGATGAGTGGAGAGCAGGATATGGACTTACATCAGTAAATAATAATTGAAATAAATATGAAAAGTTTTTGGCTTACAGGTCAGGAATCAGGAAAGCAACCCTATTAAGGACTGTACTAAATCACATGCATAAAGTTAAGCACATGCTCGCTTGAACAGGGACACACTTAAGTGCTTTCCATAATTTGGGCCACAGGAATGAAATATACTTTTTAGCTCTTCAGCTATAAAAATTTATTTTCTATCAAATTTCTAATTCCTCAAAGCATACATATTTTATTTCCTCCTTGTCTCGAGAGCCTTTTTGTACAGGGTCGTAAATGATCCAGTCTCTATATTTCAGAAAGATCTGTCTTTCCATATTTTGTACAACCTATGCTGTTCCTTTACATGTATTTATCTGTATTCTTGCTATTCCTTTTTATGCACATGTACAACAAATATAAAACCAACACAAACAAAATTACAAAAACAAAAATAATCTAATAACCCTAAGTGGCAGCTTGGAAAACGCAGGCTATTTACCAAAGATACAAATGTAGGGATACCTGGAATATTTTAGACGTCTCATCAGGTTGTGAAGAATGTAAATGAAAAGGGCAAAGTACATCGTTTATACATATCTTTTATTGGCCCAATAAAACACAAACTTTTAATTTAATTAATTTCCGCATCTTGAGTAAATTGCAAACCCCTAACCTTCAAAGATATTCTCCTACTCTTCTATCACAATGCAGCATGATAAAAAGTCACAATCTTCAAAAAAATCTCTCTATTAAAAATATTAATTGTTTTAACCAAAAAATATTCATACAACTTCAGCATGGATCTGGATTATGCTATATTAACTCAAACTAAGTATCCTTACCAGATAGCAATTTCTAACAATACCTCAGTCTATAATGGTATGTCATTTAACAAAACAATTGTTTAATTTTCTCCCATATCATGCTCTTTTACAATAACTAATGATAACCATTAAAAAAGAATCTACAACATATTCTTAATAAAATATATATTACTTTCTATGGCCCAGATCATGCTGTCCAGTCCACACCTACAGAATGGGGTTCCCATAGAGGAAGTCTCCATAAGGTTCCCTTCAAAGAGATCATTAGAGGCCCAGGCCCTGTGCTTTGCCAGTGTTGCCAATTTGTGCAATTTTATTAGGAGTCTCATGATATTCAAAGCCCCAGCTCCTGGAGAAAAGTGATTACATGAGAATTTCTGCTTTTATATTTTAAAAAAGTAAATTTCTAGCCCTCATGATTGAGAAGTAAAACTAGAAAATATGACCCAAGTTCAACCTTCAGGCTCAAAAAAAAAAAACCAAAAAACTGGATGGCAAATAAATAGAACACAATTTCTTTAACATCTCATGATTTTTAAGCCAATTTCATACTGCTGCGGGGCCTGATTCATCATTTTTGAATGTTTGTGGTGGCAATACTGCTTTGCACCACTGCTAGCAAACCTCTGGTTGTGAATGACATAGGCTAGGAGAATTCCAGACAAACAATTCCGCTTGTTTTATCTTTTCTAACTAATTTCCATGATGTGCATTCCCCCCAACCCTGTCCACTTCTCCTTGGCCCTCCCACAGTGCAGACCCTGAATGGTCCAGAAGGAAGGATAGTGCTGTGGAGGAAGTTCCTCCTTGTTTCCATGCTTTTATAAGAGAGTCAAGGGCCCAGATCCTCGTAGAATCCCAATTCCCATTGAAATCAATGGGAGTTAGGTGCCTAAATACCTTCGGGTATCTGGGCCATGGTTCTTCCTTAGAAAATCTGGATGCTTGTTTCTAGCTGGTTTAACAGGGAGGAGGGTCCAGTCAATGACGTTTTTATTAGGAGGTCACTATTTTAGAAGAAGAAAAGGTAGACATGCTCAGCAGCCATTCAAAATCCAGCTGGTGGTACTACTCAGTTTATGCTTTTTAATCCAGTGGTTTGCACACTCACCTGGGATGTGGGAAACCCAGGTTCAAGTCCCCACTCTGCCTGGTAGGAAGAAGATATTCTGATGGTGGGGCTCCCTGAATATCTCCGGTTGAACCTTGGATAAATACTTTAAAGAGTCACTGGGTCACAGAGCATAAGAATGAGAATGGCTCTGTAGCCTGATGGTTAGGGCACCCAGCTGGAAGGTAGAATACCCAGAGTCCAGGCCTCCTGTTCCAATGACTCATTATTATTTATATACAGTGGAACAGCTTCAACACCAGAGATTTAGGGAGCCCTACATTAGAATATCCCACAGCTCAGTGATCAGAGACTGCTCCTAAGAGGTGAGAGACCCCTGTTCAAATCCTTTCTTCCCCATAAGGCAGAAAGGGGAACTGACCCGAGGTCCCCACATCTCAGATGAGCATGCTAACCACTGGACTAAAAGTTATAAGGTGGGAACTAGCACTACCAGCACTTCCTCCTCTAGCCGTTTTATGTGGAGTGAGGCCAGTTTCTAATTCATTCTCCCAAGGAATAGCATAGATGCCTAAGATGCCTGACGCTAGAAGAGGGGTTCCAGATTGTGGATTGCTAGCAATGAAAGATGCTTCCCTGCAACCGAGACTTAGGTGCCTAACTGTGCAAGGGGGCAAGGCTTAGCACAAACCCCTCTCATCAGCATCTCACATAGGATAACTTAGGAGGCACGCTGCCTAGCGTGATGATTTTTGTGGATCACATTCTTAGGCAACTATCTCTCACCATTCATTGTAAAAGATGCCTAACTCAGGCATTGTGCATCACATTGTTATACTAATGATTTTCTGGGCTCCAAAAAATTAAAAATCTAAATTCCATGGACTGTCAATCGGATTTTTAGCTCCTAATTGCCTAAATACCTTTTGAAAATGAAATGTAGGCTCCTAGCTCAGTTAGGCATTGAAACACAGAGCACACCAACATCTACATACCTTTAAAAATCTGGGACTAAGTCCCTTTTTGGATCAGAGCCTTTGATCTTACACACAGATCATGTGGATGGATGCTTATGTTTGTGTAGAGTGCTACTGACTTGAATGTGCAGATCCAATTTAAGGGTTAGGGTTTATCACAGGAATTAAATGAGCTGAATAATAGATTTGAATGTGTAAAAAAAGACATAAGAAAGAATCCCAAAAGAGATGGTGAGAACAATATGCATATTAAAAGGTCCAGAGCTGAGAAAACTTTAGTGTTCCCCCCTTTACATAGTTTTTATAATTTGTAATTGTTACAAAGATTGTTACAGAATCAAATAGCCTATTTTTGTTTCAAAAATTTGACAGGCAGTTGAATGTGCAGGGGAGTGAGAGTAAGGCTCCTATCCTACAATTTGTTCTATCCATTCAAAACCTCATTGACTTCAGAGTTCAATAGATATGCTGTTATGCTTATAATACATTTACTCCCTCTCATTCTGAAATAAAGTGCACATGGGTTAACAGAATTGTATAGCAGACTGTAAAGTTGCATTTTTTTTTTAATTTAAATTTTAGGCCTCATAGCTGGGAGGAAAACCCTCCAAAGGTACACTAAATGCAAAGTGATGTAATGGTATCTTCTTAAGTCTGCAAACACACAGACCGTAACAGAGGCTCTACTTGCACAGTCCTACAACCTGTTTAGTGCCCTCCACTTCCATTGTCGCAAATGTAGTTTGAGATTGCTCAGAATTTCAGAATCAGCTATATGATAGTGTACAGCTCTTTTCAATTGGGTGTTATCTCTGAAATCTAAATCTAAATGATGATAATTTAATTATTTCATTGTTGATTATTTTCTCAGAAACACTAAGCAAATGTGATTATATTACAATAGTTGTTGGCTACGATGGTGGATACTGGGATGTGAGCAGTGAGGAATATGGTTCAAATTCCCCAACAATCTGTTCAAGCCCCCCAAAATTTTCAGAAAATTTCCAACCCTTCCTTCAAGGAACAGATGAAAAGAAGAAATTAATTTCCCATTGTCAAAAACCTCAACTGCCTTCTGTGTGTCAAAAACTTAAATCACCTCCCGAACCCACATGGGTGCTAAAAGCTCAAACTGTTCCCTACCCAACAGTCAAAATCCAATGCTTCCTAACAACAGCTTCTATAATGCAATTATGAACTGTCAATAAAAAAACTAATATAATTCAAAAATGTGGGAGCAACATGAAATACACTGAATTTAATGTTATATTAAATAACAACAGAGTGGATTGCACTATTTTCATGCTTAATTCAATTAAAAACCCAAATACCCTATTTTGAATTTGGAAATCAGCATGGAAATCAACTATGGAGTGTCCTTGAAACTAGGGACCTTGCAGCAAAATGTAAACCTATTTTGCCTCAGAGTCTGCATGTCCTCTTCTATAATCCCTGAAATAATATTCTTTTTAAAATCTACAAAAATACTGACTTGGTTTTTACTAAATGTAAAAGTACCACATTTCTTCCTGAATTAATACATAATGAAAGGCATCTGTTTTACATCATAAAATACGATGAGTAAACCTATTCTTTGGACAGCAAGCCCTCATAATTTCTGTTTAAAATATCTGAGATTATGCTCATCTAGGTTTGAACTATATTTAGGCTCCAATACTGCAGTGAATTCCATATGGGCAAACCCTATGTGAAACAGCTTGCAGGATTGGGGCCTGAAGGCTAGATCCTGCAATTGATCTATACACCTAGATGGATTGAATTTAACTGATCTTTGTGCAGGGACAGCAATGTACCACAGGAGACCACATTTGCAGGATCTAGCCTTAAGAGAGAAATACCTTGTCTGGAATATATAGGCTATACAGAAGTTTTAACAACTATATTTACAGTATAATTCTTCTCTGAAAAGTGACTGTAAATTAACTCACGCTTAACAAAAGATTCAGAGACTTAGTGAAAAAATAATGTTTACTTTTTTTACTCCTGTTAGCTCTGCAGAAACCAACACTGCTCTGAGAGAGGGATCTTGATTCTCTTGTGGCTCATGCCTCATCAAAAGAATTGTTTCCTAAATTGCATTTGCAGTTTAGCACCTGCTTGTGTACTGCATTTCAAGCTTTTATTACAGGAACAGTTTTACTCTTTATTACACAGGTATAGAAAAGGACAGAATTTTACCGCACAGAAGCCTTTTTATAATATCTAAGACAAAAGGAACTCACGCTGATTCTTAGTTCTGGAATGAACTTGTAGGTCAGATGATAAGTATTTTCCCCATGTAACCGTAAAGCCACTTGCATCTATACTGTCTGCATTACATTTTGTGACTATTGCAAGACGGCACTGTCTTCAGTGTGCTGACAATCTAACTAACACCCCATTAATGGTCACAGGACAACCCCAATGGCCATATTGCCAGGTCTTCATAATATCTCTCCTTTGCACAGTGGCAGCACAGCCTGGCTTAGAATAATAGAAATGTAGAACGGGAAGGGAGCTCAAGAGGTTATCTAGTACATCCCCTGTGCTGAGGCAGGATGAAGTTCACCTAAACTACCCCTGACAGGTGTCTGTCCAACCTGTTCTTAAAAACCTACAATGATGGGGATTCCACAACCTCCCAAGGTAAGCTGTTCCAGTGCTTAACTGGCCTTATAATTACTTTCCCCCCTAATATTTAAGTAAATCTCCCATGCTGCAAATTAAACTGACCAATTCTGGTCCTACCCTCGGAGGTCATTTAACAATCTTTTACATATTTGAAGACTGTTATCACATCCTGCCTTAACCTTCTTTTTTTTAGACTAAACATGCCCAGTTTTTTCAACTTTTTCTCATAGGCCACGCTTTCTAAACAGCTTATCATTTTTTATTTTTTTGCTCTCCTCTGGACTCTCTCCAATTTGTTCAAATCTTTCCCCAAAATTGGCAACAGTACGGGGGTTAACCTATGAACACGCTGTTGAAAGAATGATCAAAAAAAGAAAACTGAATGCAAACTCAAATAAACTGTGTGAACTGTATTCGTTTGGACTAATATGAGGAAAGGTCTATGAATGATCAAAAACTTGTGTTGATTTTCAAATTTACTTTAAATGAGGATGCCATCTCCTTTTGGATATTTACTTTCTAAGGAATACTTGCTACCTTGCTCAGCTGAGAGAATGGCAGTAAGCTCTGAGTTTGGTCAGGAGACTGGAGCATCATCACCATCACAGCTGCCACCACAACCTGGGGCTCAGGGATTTACCACCGAGGCACATGCATCTTTTTCCTGATACTAAAAGATGTTCCTATCAGCACAGATAGGGAGAGGGAACCAGAAGACATCACCGTTTTCATGGCCATATGGTGAGCAATTCATAAGATGTGACTCTAAGGTTCCTGCTCCCTCAATCCCAATCCTCTGTCTTCATTCCATCCCTACTTTATTCCTCCTACCTCTCTTTTTGCCTTTGTCTAATAAGAATCTGGCTGAGCCAGCAGGACCCAACCTTCTAATCTAAAATCTAATCTTGCAGCACTTTACTATGGTGGCTTGGCTGAGAGAACAGGCACCTCAGGCTTGGTAAAAAGATCTACCAACCAGAGGGAACTGGGACAGGGCAGTATTTAAAGTATATGGGGGGAAGAGTCATGAGGGGTTGCACACCTAGCAAAAATCAAAATTTTAAATTGAGTTGGGTTGCTGAAGGGTGAATTTTAAGCACGTTTTTTATGACAGCGGCTACTTCCAGATGATAGAATAATAGAACTGTCGGACTGGAAGGTACCGCAAGAGATCATCTGGTTCAGTGGCTCTCAACATTTCCAGACTACTGTACCCCTTTCAGGAGTCTGATTTATGGCCCTAGGTTAAACCTCACTTAAAAACTACTTGCTTACAAAATCAGATATAAAAATACAAAAGTGTCACAGCACACTATTACTGAAAAATTTCTTATTTTCTGATTTTATCATATAATTATTAAATAAATCAATATAAATATAAATATTCTTCTTACATTTCAGTGTATAGTATATAGAGTAGGATAAAAAAGTCATTGTCTCTATGAAATTTTAGTTTGCACTGACTGCACTAGTGCTTTTTATGTAGCCTGTTGTAAAACTAGGCAAATATCTAGACAAGTTGATGTGTCCCCGGAAGACCTCTGCGTACCCTGAGGGGTACATGGACCCCTGGTTGAGGATCACTGATCTAGTCCAGCCCCCTTGCATTGAGGCAGGACCAAGTAAACCTAGACCTTCCTTTTCAGTTGTTTGTTCAACTTGTTCTTAAAAACTTCAATAAAGGGGATTCCACAATCTCCCTTGGAAGCCTATTCCACAGCCTAACTACCCTTATAGTTAGAAAGTGTATCCTAATAGCTAACCAAAATCTCCCATGCTGCTCCTATTACTACTTGTCCTACCTTGAGGACTGATCACCGTTCTCTTTATAACAGCCCATAACATAGTTGAAGACTGTTGTCAGTCTTCTTTTATCAAGACTAAACGTGCCCAGTTTTTTAAAATCACATAGGTCAAGGTTTTCTACCTTCTTATCATTTTTGTTACTGTCTTTTAGATGCTCTCCAATTTGTCCACATCTCAAAGTGTGGGTCCCAGACTTGGACACAGTACTCCAGCTGGTGCCTCACCACTGCAACAGAGCAGGACAATTACTTCCTGTGTCTTACATATGCCACTCTTGTTAATACACTCTAGCATGATATTAGCCTTTTTCTCCACTGCATCACACTGTTGACTCCTATTCAATTTGAGATCCACCTGCTTTGAGCAGGGGGTTGGACTAGATGACCTCCTGAGGTCCCTTCCAACCCTGATATTCTATGAATATTCTATTCTATGAATATAACACCCAGATTGCCTACGCAATTATTCCTCATTTTGTAGTTGTGCAGTTGATTTTTCCTTCCTAAGTGAAGTACTTTGCACTTATCTTTATTGAATTTCACCTCGGCAGACCCGTGAGTATGATAATCCCCCCCCCCTTCCCCCTTTTCAGAACACTTTAAGCAGAGGGATGTGGGGGATGAGTTGATCTCTAGGGACTGGCTGGGGTAGGCTGGCCGGGAAGTGGGGGCTGGGGGAGCTCTGGCTAGAGGTAACTTTCTGGGGAAGCGAGACGGTTTTAGATCAGGTGCCCCTGGGTGTGGGACCCACAGGAGGCTGCGTCCGCCCTGAGCTGGGGCGGTGGAGGGTGTCTGGCCGCGGGGCTTCCGGCTCTGGCCGCACCTGAGGACCGGTGTCCATGGGCGTAGCCAGACAGTTGGACAGGAGAGTTGTGGCCGCCCCAGATTTCGGCGGCCAAAGGAGTGTTGGGGGGTCTCCGGCCGCCCCGCTGTGGACGGGGGTCCCAGTTACTTACTGGGCGTTGCAGCCGCTCTGGCGGATCAGAAGCTCCCTCTGTCGCCATGGAGACAGCGTCAGCCCAGGCAGGGCTCCACTTCCGGTTGGTGCAATCGCCACTAGTGCCCGGTCGGAAACAGCCCCTGGACGGCGCTGGGGTTCTAACACCGCCCTCCCACCCGTCGCGCGTGCCTGGGGTGTCGGGTCTCTTCCCGGCCCGACTGAGAGCAGCGTGTTTCTTTCGGAGGCTATTGCTGGGGCACCAGGCTGCCCCATGTGGAAGCTGCCGCCACCTGAAGTCGCGCTACTTGCGGCTTCGGGCCGGGCCGGGCCGGCGCCGCGGCAGAGGTAAGGCTGGGCTCTGCGGGGGCCCGGGGGGTGACCGCACCTCACCCTGTCTGACGCTCCCCTCCCCCCCGGGGCAGCGGGGCTGGGCTCAGACCCGCCCCACAAGGGTCTAGGGAACTGCGTGTTTGAAACCCCGGGGCTCGGCCCGGCCCGGACTCCCTGGTGCTCGCCCGCGTTACGGCTAGTGCGGAGCAGGCAGCTGCACTTTTAACATGGGTCACGTTGAAACCTGCAAGGGCCTTGTCTGCGCGGGGGTGAAGGTGGGGGGTGTTCCGCGGTAACTACCGCGCTGTACGTGCAGACAAGGCCTAGGGTTGTACCGGGGTGTATTAAACACAGGATAAAGTACACACGCTTCTTCCCTAGTGAAGACAAAGGGCGTGACTTATTCTGGAATAACTGTGTGGCTGCTCTTATTGTGCTTTCTGAGTGCCTTGTTCCCTTTTGGTTTATGTATTTTAGTTGGCTCCTGAATAGCTAGAGTTGCCAGTTTTTTGGTTGGGAGTATTCCTGGAGGTTTACATGACATCATTGTTAATTAAAGAGTAATCTTTCATTCCTGGAGGCTCCAGGACAATCCTGAAGGGTTGGCAACCCTATGAATAGCACTAGCCGTAGATTGGTGTTTCTCACACTGTGGGTTGGAACCCCAGAGTGGGTCACCAGGGCTGGCTTAGACTTGCTGAGGCTCAGGTCTTCAGCCCTGGGTTGCAGGACTCAGGTTATAGGCCCCCTTCCTGGGGCTGAAGCCCTTGGCTTCAGCTTTGGCTCCTCCGCCTGGAGTGTTGGGGCTCAGGCTTTGGCCCCCTCACCTGGGGTAAGGGACTTGGGTGGGCTCAGACCTCTGTCCCCCCTCCTGGGGTTGTGTAGTAATTTTTGTTGTCAGAGGGGGATCACAGTGCAATGTAATTTGAGAACTTCTGCTACCTACACACTTTATTTCTTGTCTGTGTTAGACTCTGCAATATGTGCCAAAGCACGATTTGTTATAGCTGCACCCTTAGCCCAGGGCAAAGACATTTTCAGCTCACGTTATGTCATAGGAGAGAAATTAGGTCTGTTTCTTGCACAAAAGTGGAAGGGGTTGCTTGTATCTGTGCTCCAGCTTGAAAAACGTTTTGGGATCCTTCAAGGTGATAGGGGCTAAAAAAAGAAAGAGATTTTTCCCATTATATACAACTTTCCCTAAAAGAGGATAGCCCAGCAATCTCACTCTCTAAATTTGTTATTTTTTATGGTACCTTCCCAGAAGTTAAAAACAAACTTATTTCTTCCCTTCCACCTTAAGAAAATTTTGAGTGCTCAAATTTAATGGATGTGATTGGAAGATGTTTCTTAAAAATGGTATAAGTATGGGTGGTCCTGTAAAATATTTGTGTTTTAGCTGAGATCTCACTTAGTTGAAAGATTCCTGACAATGGTCCCAAACTTGCAGTTAGTTCCATATGAATGAATGCCTGTACTGGTAAGGAATTGGCTGTAAACTTCGGTCCTAAATGTGTTTAGACTTCTCACTATAACTTTTTTATGCATTGTCATTAAAATTAAGTTTTAATATTTGATGTTTCCTTTAAGGGCATCAGCCTGAAATTTGGCCAGTTTAAAAAAACTAGTTAAATGTACTTTCAGGAACCATACCTGCTCCAGATTCCCATTGCTATTTTTTCTCATTTTACAAGCACATTTTTCTATATTTTAAAATAAATATTTAACAGTTGTTCTGTGAAAATGCCGCACAACCAGAAAGGGTAATTATGATCCTGGCCCTGCAGTGTGATGCGCATGGGCTGACTTGTCATCATGGATCTCATTGCTGGATTGAGGTTTAATTGCCTACATGTGCAATACAATGCACAAAATAAACTGAAAATTTTTTGTTCTCTAATCTTTAAGTATGGCCTTACTATAGCATAGCAAGTATATCAGAGGGGTAGCCGTGTTAGTCTGAATCTGTAAAAAGCAACAGAGGGTCCTGTGGCACCTTTGAGACTAACAGAAGTATTGGGAGCATAAGCTTTCGTGGGTAAGAACCTCACTTCTTTAGATGCAAGTAATGGAAATCTCTAGAGGCAGGTATATATCAGTGTGGAGATCTCCACACTGATATATACCTGCCTCTAGAGATTTCCATTACTTGCATCTAAAGAAGTGAGGTTCTTACCCACGAAAGCTTATGCTCCCAATACTTCTGTTAGTCTCAAAGGTGCCACAGGACCCTCTGTTGCTTTTCATAGCAAGTATATGTTACTTGTAAAAATTGTAGGTTAAAAATAATTCAGACAGAAGTAAATTCAGCCCCTTTAAATTTTGCAAAATAATCCTTAGGCATTAATTTAAGTGAATTACTAATAGCAATTGGAAATGGCATTGGTTGGGCGAGGAACAACCTTTGTAATTGTAGAATTATGAAAATGACTGACTGTATTTTTGACTATTACAGGTATTTTTGTGTGTTAGCTCAAAGGAGAAATGTTTGAATTGAATTCTCACATATTGAATGGGAGGCTGCTTCATGATTTTAAAAAAAGCAAAAGTGAAATGTAATACTATTGATTTAAAAGGAAAATGTTTGTATAACTTAAATGGCAATGATGCTACCAAAAACAGCGGAAGGATTAAAAAAAAAAGGGGGGGGGACTTTTGTAATGTTCTTGTCACAGAACTAAATGTGCTTTTGACTTGAGTAGTTGAACAATTTGAAAGGGTATATTGTGTTTTCCAGTCAGTTTCCCTATATTCTACCTAGAAATGGAGTTAAAACAGCATAAACAAGTTAAATCAATCCAAATTTCAGAAATGTATATCGAATCTGTTAGTTGTTTAAATTGTTGAGATTATAATGTGAGATTCTATGCTCCTCTGTGCAGCAGAGGGGAACAAAACAGCAGAAAGGGGAAAGGCAGAAGATATATTGGCCATGTGATGTGTTGCACATTTAATTCTCACACCAGACTGCTTAGACTTTTTTCTCCCCCTGCATTTCTATAGCGAAAAGGTCAGTATGATGAAGGAAAAAATGGTGGAACAACAGAAAGGGAATGTACAAGGCATTGTGCCCTTAGAAACAGAATAAATCGATCAGCCACAGGCAAATCTGCCTCTTTGATTTTAAGTAATAAATCCTATTTGGCTGCGTATGTTAAACAGTTGTCTGCATTGTGGCATGTGATCTCTTGCTGCCATTGTTAGGATGGGATTGAGGGGTGGAGTCACATTCTCCCATGGTCCAATATTTTGTCATGTTTGAAGTTGCTCACACGCAATTCTTTTAAATGCACTCTAAATGATCATTACACTATTTTATTTATTTTGTTAAGCAGATTTCGAAAGAAGCCACTTCCTAGCTAGTCACATAATGGCCTTTGAACACATACCACGAAAAGACTGGTATAGAATTCTGGGTGCAGAACCATCAGAGAACCTGACTGAACTGAAACAGAAATATCAGAAGCTGGTATTATTAGTAAGTATATTTTACCTTATTTAAATAATGCAAAAATAAACTAACTACTGTTTTCAATTTATAAATTCTGTATAAATAGAACCAAGTGTAATGAGTGTTATAATTTTGTCTGTGAGTGTAGGTTGTTCTTTAAACTATCAAGTGAAGCTCCAGAGCATGTGATTTTCTTATGATCCCGGAAAATGGGGTTGCTTTCTCCCCCGCCACCTACCATCACCAAAAGAACACTATCTCTTCCCCACCCCACTCATCCCATCCCTCCAGGCAGTCTGGAAATACACCACTATTTGGTTGGATTTGGTTCATCATGTGGATAAAAATAAAATTATCTTCAAACTTACAAATAATTTTTTTTTCATTTTATAATACTCCCCTTCCTGTGTGATTTTACTTTATTCTGTCACACTTCAGTTAGTGTTTGGCACATTACTGTTTGCTACCAGGAAAGCCATTATAAAGTCACAAACACTGAACTGTAGCATCACTGACTAAATCAAGCATGAAGAGCAGGTTTATTTGAAAAACAGGAAGACTCTTCTTTATGTATAAATATCTTGCTAATCTTTAGTATTGGGATAGAAAGAGAGAAGTATGTGAACATTAATATGGTTTTTGGTGTAAAACAATTGGCCCAATTCTGGCAGGGTTTCCCTCAGAACTACTGAAATGTGAGTTTCTGAAGAACTGGAACCTGTATTTTTAGTTTGTGATAATATGACAGTTGCCATTTATTTATGGATTGCTTTCTGAATTACCACAAGTCTGTTGACTTTAAAGTTGTATTCTCAATGCCATAAATGATAAAGGTGAGGACATTCAGCCATAACTGTCTATAAAAGTGTCTGTGCAAAATATGGAAACTTCTTGTTTTCAAAGGGAAAATTAAAGATGAATTACACTTCCATCAAATAATCTGTTTGAAATGGACCCTTCAAGAGATGACTGCTGTCTTCCTGATCCTTCTGTGTTGCTAAAAATATACACTTAAACCAAAACAACCAATACCCTTTATTTTGGTGCATTCTGAAAGTAAATCTGAAGTTGATCAATATTTGATACCTCTATTTGTCAGTTGCCTTTCAAGATTACAAAGAGGCTGCTATGATTGGCATCAACTCTTTATCTTAGCATTTATAACATAACATATTCACTGATTTCAATGATACTCTGATTGTCTATATAAAAGGACCATGATACACAATCCTTATTATTCTTATTATAGAAAACCATGGTATCTCTGAATGAGCTCAGCTGATACATTTTTGATATGCTGGTTTTCTTCTGTGCATTCTACTATTTTTTTGTGTGTGACCGTCATAGTATTTTGGTACTAAGATTAGCGTACATTTAAAACTAAATATAATGTGTTTTGTTAAGAAAAAACAGGAAATGTAATAAAAAAGCCCTTTCTGTTTGGTTATTTAAGTTTCTAATTTAAACTGAATAAATTAATGGAACTAAAATGGAATTTGTTATTTTCTCCTTAATTCATTCATTGTACCAAGGTATAATGACAGAATGCAAATTTTATATAAAATGCTTATTATACCTAAATACAATAAAATAAGTTTTGTTAGAATAGTAACTTTGACTTCAGATTTCCTTATTTTTCTGCACCTTTTGAAGCCTTGCCTTTAACATCACGGAGTGTGTTTATTTAGAGAAATAGGTGAAAATGTATGCAATTATAACTGCACAGAAGTTATAATTGCGTGTTCCATAACCTCTTAATATCAGAATGGCTCAAACACTAACTTTATTTAAATTAAAATATCTATATATTTCCATTATAGTTTTTCTAATGTGTATAAGCAAATTGCTAAAATGTTTATATTTTAAAAAGTCAATTTAACTGAGGAAAATTATGGAGGATGTGGAAGGGGCCTAATGTTGAATAAACAATATTTTTGAAAACTGAAATGTTAGCTTTCCCCTTTCAGTGATGGATGAATAAGAGGTATTCTTATTTAATACTTCTGGCAAGTTTCATTTTTTCGTTTTAAAGTACTCCTAGTTACTTTATTCTCTGAGGCAAATTTCATTTGCTATTGCTATTGTCTCATTGTTTCCTTGAACTCCTTTGTCTGTATCCATCTATTGTCTCTTGTCTTATACTTGGATAGTAAACTCTTTACAGCAGGGACCATCTTTTTGTTCTGTGTTTGTACAGAGCCTAGCACGATGGGGTATTACTTTGTTAATACAAATAATTAATTTGCACTTCTTCCAAATCACTTTCACTGGATGTGGAAGTGTATTGGAAATGATGTGGTTCCACTACTTATTGAGTGAATACACAAGTTCAAAAACCTATATACCTGTTGTTCCTAACAGAGCCCAGTTATGGTTTTCCAAACCTTCCAATGGCATGATTGGTTTGGGTAGGGGACAGAGCCACACACAGACACCCTAGCCATTTCTGTCATAAAGAGGTGATAGGAGTCTAGTAAAGTAGCAGAGCCAACTCCCACTCAGAAGCTACAGTGGTAGGTGAAGAGCAATTCCTCCTTCTGCCTACACTGAAATTTCTTGCCAAGTTATGGGGATAGGGCAGAGTTTTGTTATCTGTATAAGAATACAACATTTAACCTCATGTTATTTTAAGAATTGTTGAATATTATATATATATATTGTTCTGAAATCCAGGAGTTTATAAGGCAGCCAGTGTTTCAGATACCAGTTGCAGTTATTACCAACCTTCTGTAATTGTAATAGCTCTAATGGCACATGGTCACTAGCATGAAGCATTATAGAGGATGCAATTGTTATTTTGTAAATAATCTTGCTATGAAAATTTTCTGGAAAGTGGCAGTCCATGCTTTCTTTTTGTCATCTTCAAATAATCCCTGCTGCTTCATGTTTAATATTTGCTTTTTTGCCATATATTATTTCCCTTATAATTGCACATATGTAATGTTAGCATTCTGAATGATCAGACAGATGTAAACTTTGTAGGTTATTAAAAGTTGAAGGTCATGCCATATGTCATTGGAATGGTGATTTTTCTCTGCGTTTGCAGTATGTGCTGTGTAAGGTCAGGTCTGACCTTAATTTCAAAGTACTAGAAAGGCGAGCAAACATGGCTATATGGTAGATTTGCTACAATTGACTCACAAGGGTAAACTCATTTAAAAGGACTGATTAATTTCTAAAATGTAACTTTGCCCCCCAACTATAACTTAATTCAAGAAACAGAATTATTTCATAACTAGACAATGAAATTGTACTTAGATACCCATGTTGCAGTCAGTATTTTTGAGTGACTAAAATGATTTATTATAATTTTGCTTATTTTTCCTTTATTTTTTATTTTTGCAGTTTTAGCCTATGAATATGTGTTTAACTGAAACATGTCATTACACAATTTCTGGATAATAAAACATACGGTATTACAGTCTCCAGATATTCAAAAATCAGTGAGATTGGCTTAAAAATCACGAATTCTTTTAAAATAATAAATGTTTTGTTTGCCGTCTGGATTTTGAATATTGTGGGTTCAGATTTTCAAGCTTTCTCCTGTAACCATGAAGACTAGAAACTTACTTAAAAAATTAAAATGCTGAGATTCTCACAGTCACATGACTTCAGGAGCTGGGGCTTTAAGAAAAAACATGAAACGTGAGAATTTGAAACTTGATATAACTTGTACTGTTCTGGCTGCTGGTTTACAAAAGGCTCTTATCTGTACTTTTATGAACTTCAGATGCAAATCCTTGTTTTTGGTCTTGTAGAATAAAGTCTAGGTGTTTGTGACAGAGAGAGGCATTCAGAAAAGCTGCAAAAAAGTGTTAATATGAGCATATGTTCTCTCTCTGTCACAGTTCCACGTTGTGCCTCCTTGGAAGACATTTAATTCAAGTCCACTCTAAAACATCCTCTCTTCCTAGAAGACTTGCAGAGAGTAAACTCTGCAAGTATGGTGAGACCAGGGTTCAGAAACTGTGCTCTGCTAGCTAGCTATGTGGAAAAGTCAGCCTGAATTTGGTCTGTAGTCCGCTGATATTCAGGACATGTTTAGTTTTGAAATATTGTGATAATTACAACCATTTTTTCATACTGATGCCTTTTAGTTTGAATAATATAAAATCATAAATGCATTCAGAGGGTTTGGGTTGTACTGCAGTTTATCAGGTAATCCACTCAGTTTTTTCACTCTGTGGAAAGGCACTGCTCATTATATATTGGTTATGACTATGTGATAGATTAAAAGTAGGAAGATAAAACTAAAATAACAGAAATAAGTTCCGTGAGTGAAATTTTACACCTTTTTTTTTTTTTTCCTATTACTATAATTTTCAATTCCTTTTTGGTCTAGTATTTTAGGGTCAAAAATAAGTTGCCAGGTTGTTTTCAAATTTGCTTGCAGCTATTCTGTATGTGAAAATTGCTGTTTACAGAGAATAAACCAAGCAAATGTATAAGCTTTGTCTAGCTGAAAATCAGATTTCTCTTCCTGTTGATGCTGATCCTGATATTATAGGATACCTTTCTGCTGGAAGGGAATTATTGTTCAGGAAAATTATATGCTGCTGTTACAATGTGTGCCCTAATCTTAAAGAAAATCCATGTAATTTGAGCAAGGAGTGTGCAGGAAGCTCTTCTTCTTAATGTGGAAAGGGTATAAAATGTGTCACTAAACACTCATGTGGGCACTGAGATTCTCTTTGGATCATAAGTAGTTATATATAGATTAGTGTTAAGACAGTTGTTATATAATACATTCAGAAAGTATAGAAGAAGGGACTACAGAGGGGCGTCATACATGGGAATGAAGAAAATTACCATATTGGCAACAATGGAAGAGGGCAGTAGTAGATCTTGTACAGTTCTTTAGTTAAATTATTAAGTACAATCATCTTCATTTCAATAAGAAATATCAATTAAAGATAGCTTTGTAAGGGGAAAAACAGTTATAATTGATCTAGAATCCAGAAAAGTCTTTTATGGCTGTATATGTTAGTAATATGGTACTGTAGGAATATGTTTGTACTTGGGGCATTCTTTCCATGAGATGTTCAATGTGCCTGTCAAACCTCCCCCTTTTGGACCTTATGTGGTACTCCTGTCTCATACAGAGTTTAAAGAAAACTATACTGGGGGAGGGTGGTTGAAAAGGACCCAATACGTGAAGTACTTGGAAAACAATTTGTTTGTTTTTTCACTTGTTTTTTGTTTGAAGTGATCATCAAATTGTGGGCTTTTTTCTTTCAGAAGTAAAAAGTTAATCAAAATAGGAGATATGTGCTTTTTGTCTACATGGGCTCCAGTCCCTGAGTTATGCAAGCGTCTAACAGTGCACATGTGAGCAATTCCATTGAGGTCACTGGGGCTATTCGTATGTGTAAAGTTGTGTGTGTGTATGTATTACTGCTCTCAGATTATAAGATTTGGTGTCACAACTTTTGTTTTAATAGTTACCAATTAATTTCAAAGCCTGTGTATATCTGCTATAAAAGCCTTTGTTGATGTCAAGTTAAGGTTGAGAATTTGCACCCTAAGGTTTAGAAAATTCTCAGCTCCCAAGCATACAAAATCCATTAAGAAAAGCATCACATGTATAACCTTTGAATGCATTACGTAAATAATCATCTAAATCTGCTTCTATTGCATGTAAAAAAACAAATGAACAAAACTTTGGGTATCCTTCCTTCCATTGTGGGGCCTCATATATTTTGGAGAATTTTGGTATTCAAAAGATGAATCATGCTGCTCGGACAGCAGAGAATGTGTTTTGTAACTTGATTAAAATAATGAAATAATTTCATCCTTGTATACTGATTTCTGTCAAGATTCACCAGTTACAGCAGAGAAGTTTGAACTGTTAAGTTTAACACAAAGAAATATCTTTTTAAGTATGTGGATATTTTTACTTTGATATGTCTTTGCATGTGATTTCTCTGCAATTTATATGGTCCTAATAAAGTGGAATTTTAATACTGTTCAAATCGTGTCATCCCTAGTACCATTAGTAGGAGTTATTTAATATACAGATTGACACCCGAGAGAAACCATTTTATGATTCTATTGCGCTATGTGCTGTACAATGACCTAGAATGCCAAGTCTGTGCAAAAGCTCTGCAGGAACTGTGAATGAAGTTTAAAAGTCATATCTCAATATCAATCTGCCTAGGGAAGTCCCTTGTTTAAATGAGTTGTTAGGTAGGTATCTATTAAAGGAAGGGGCACTATGGACCCCCTCCCCGGAGCATTTGGCAATTATGCTACATCTCAGTACTTATTACGTTTGTGACAATGTGTCACCTTTTTGTTTCAACAATGAATACTAAAAATACTGAAAAAAGTGAATAACACAAACAAGTGGAGAAGAGGAAACTCCATCCAATTCTTATACAATCCACATATTAGAAAGATGAAGTCCATCATAAAGGCAAAGTAAGCAAGCAAGGAAACTAATTTACTGAATTTCATACAAATTGCTTACGATTACCGGTATATATTTTTGTTTGCAGTTTACTTTTTATGATCATTAGTGTCTAATACTTTCATTATTGTTCTATACCTCTAAAGTTCAGGTTTAAGAACAGGGTGGGAGATGGGCAGCTGAAATCTGAGATGCAGCTAATGTACAATCTGCCCTCCTCACTCACCATTGTCTGCTAACATGAGGTCTAGAGATGTCTCCTCTGAACTTTCTGTAAACCTGTTATATAAGCCATTAATAGTAACAAAGAAAATGTTTTTAAAAATAGAATCTCTTGTGAGATTGTAACTATTTTAGTGCTTAACTTCGACATCTTAAGCCTTGGATTATTTACTTAGACAGTAGTAGCTCTGACTGTAGAACATAAGCTATTCAGATCAACAATAAAGTACATAAGAGAATCCACCTGACAATAAGTTATTTTTAGAAAGCACTGAATTTGCAAACTTCTCTTACTATAGTTATACTGTGAACCTGGCCTTACTTGCATTGAATCTGTAATAATAAATATTTTAAACATGGTGCATCCGTTGATGGGTCTTGTTTAATTGATCACTATGGACAGGGATCCTTTGTTCTGTAATGACGCTGTTAGCTATGTGCTAAATAATTTTTTAAAAGTACAAGTGTAAACTCTGCTATATACTAATGTCCTTGCTAACCAAGAAAACTGGTAAAATCTTTAGCATGATGCACTAGCATATTTTTAAGTGTAGCATGGAGAGGATTTGTTTGTTTATTTGAATTTAAATGAAGAAATACCTAGTCACCCCTGTCCTCTATTTAAAACAAGTCATAAAATAACTGAAATCAAATAGCAGCATATTTCCCCCTCCCTTCTTCAATACACTGATCACCAATCAGAAAAAAATCTTACAAATCTCCCCACTCTGTACATATTCTCTTCTCCTATCCCCAACTAACCCCAAAAGTTTCTCACTTTTCAGTGTACCCAGAAGGTCAACAAATGAGCTAATTTGGACTTGTTTGATGGGGAATTTAATTCTGTAGTTGACAGTCCTCCTTATAGAACGCTCCATCAGCAGATCCTGCCATTATGGCCAGAAAGTCCATCTTGAGTATCTCTGCTGATCTTAACTAGTATAGCAGTCTCCCAGATTAGGTCTTGAGCCATTTAGGATTTTGCAGGTCAAAAGTAACACCTTAAACACTACCCAGAAGCCAACAGGCAGCCAGTGATAAGCACTTTTAAAAATTCCCCAGTTGGTCGTTATCACCAGGAAATTATCATCAACCAACTTTTGCAAGTGCAATATCTGTACCCCTTCTAATTCTGACCTGAGGTGGAAAGGGCCAGGGAAGCTGAGGGGATTCAGATTCTCTGAGAGATGTCTCCTCACAATCCTTTGTTATTTTGCTGTAAAATAAAAGATTAGATACCAGTTAATAAGGCTTTGCAAGGAGAGGCTGAATGCATGCCTCTTTTAAAGTAATTAGCACCTTGTCCTTTTCAAAGAAGGCCAATGTCCCTGTAGTGGTTCTTACTGATCAAGAAGAAGGATCCAAATCACAGATTGTGTTACAAAAGTCTCCCAACACTTCCACAACCTCTTATGCAACACTACCTAGAGATCAAGCAGTAACAACCTAGGATTAGTCTGATCCTGTTATTGCTCTGCCTTAACAGGTGGAAGATTGCATTACCTGCAGATGAAGATCTTAGATCAGAGAGACCCATGAGGGTTAATCCTGAGGAGAAAGTAACTGGGGGCCACACCGTCAACAGCTGATGACAAAAAATCCTTAGTAAATACTTCTAAACCACCAGAGGATTCTGTTAGTAATACAATATTCTCACTCAGAGTCACCTGGAAAACCGAAGTTTCTATTCACCTCAAGAGCAGACTGTCAAAACCGGTCCCTGACTGCATCAAAGAAGGTGGACACTCAACTCAAATCCCAGAAGGCAATGACATAAGTGTAAAATCCAACCCTGCAATCTCCGATCTGAACAGAAACACTAGATCCAGTTTGTGTCTGGCTTTAAATTGAGACTTTAAATACAGTTACCTTTGATCATCTCATGGTGGCCATGAAATCATGATACAATTTAGAAGGTTCATCATTTATGTGGATGATGGTCACCAAGTTCTATCAGCAGAATAAAGGAGATGTTAACTCTCAACAGTAATCATGCTAGCACACTTTTTATGAACTCTATTGATTAGAGTGAGGCCATCATATGCTGTCACATAGTGGGGTGCAATCTGGATCAGGGAGGGGTTGTCACTAGCTGCCCTGTAACCCTTGGTACCTCACACCCTGGGCTGCCCACAACAGCCTGCCAGCATTCAGGTCACACACTGAGGTCTGTGTATAGCTGTAGCTCTGGTCCAGCAGCTCTGACCCAAGCAGAACATCATTCACACTCTGGCTTCCACCAGCTTTGGTTACTTCTTGCAGGGTGTCTCCAACACACTCCTAGTCATGCAGTTTCCCAAAAACGTGTTCTGCACTGTCCAGGCCTCTTTTGAACAGTTTACATGACCGATGAACCCTTAATATCTAAATCAGGGGTTCTCAAACTGGGGGTCGGGACTTCTCAGGGGGTTGCGAGGTTATTACATGGAAGGTTGCGAGTTGTCAGCCTCCATCCCAAACCCCGCTTTGCCTCCAGCATTTATAATGGTATTAAATATATAAAAGTGTTTTTAATTTATAAGGGGGATCGTGCTCAGAGGCTTGCTATGTGAAAGCGGTCACCAATACAAACGTTGAAGAGCCACTTATCTAAAGAGTCAATATTCAACAGATTGCTACTTAAATGGAGTTACCAAACTGTTCAGTTTAAACACAGCACTGAATTGTTTTGGATTAAAAAATAAAACAAGTTTATTAACAAGCAAATAAAAGTGAAAACGCATCTAAATTTAGTAAGTTTTGGTTCAAGGCTTTGTTTAAGATGGCCTTTCTTACCCACAGTCTTCCAATAAAATGGTGACTGACCCTTTGTCAGGGTCTCTCCCAGAGGCCCACATGTGCTGGTGCCTTTGTCTTAGGTGAAAGAGAGAGAGGTCATCTGGGGGTCTATGTCCTTTTCTTTTGTAGTTCAATGAACCCTTGAAGTGGATTCATCTGAAGATTACTCCTCAAAGCAAAGTTTATTCAAACTGTAAAGGAAGCAACGTGGAATCTGGTGATGAAGGAGGCTTGAAGCTCTTTCTTCCCACCTTGTTTGCTGAAATGCCAGTTTGTTTTGTCTCCTATTTCCTCCTCCTGCTGTCTGAAGGACTCTGTTTTCTACTTTATGTTAATTGAGATAAACACGCATTCCTTTGTTTAAGATAGACCTGTTTAACAATCTTTGTGGAGGCAGGGTGGAGTGGGTTATAAGCATGTGCTATAACATCACACAGGGGGACTTCATAACTTTACATATAAAGTTTGCAATATACAGTTCAAAATGATATTACTGACCAACAAGTTATTAATTTTCAAATTATACCTCAGAAGATAATTACAATAGTGTAATTCAGGCATGAATATAGGAGTGCTTTCAGTCACACATGCATTTCCCTAAAAATGCTTTATTCTGAATGCCTAAGCTGTTGGGATGGAACATGTACGTTCCTACATTCAACTCAATGGCATTTCTCTGTATGTAATGTGGTAACATCTGAAAATCATGTTTGTCAGAATGCCTTGGGCTTATTCTGATCTCTATTCCTCCAACAAGGTAACTTGTACACTTGTCGTCTTGTGGATTTTACACCTACGTATCATTACAAATTACTTGTCTCTGTTAATATGTAGTTTTTAGTGTTTTTTAAAAAAAAATCAGTCAGCATTCTCAGCTGTCATTTTGAGATTTATTTTTTTTATGGCTCCCAGTCAGTAGATATTCCATATTCCTACAGTGATAGAGAAATGAGAGAGAAAAGTCTTGAGTAAAAATTTAAAAGGTACCTAAATCCATTTTCAGATGTGACTTGGACATGTAAGTCATTTTTGGAAAATGGGAGATAGGCTTCTAAATCACTTACACGCTTTTGAAAATTTTAATCATTGGGACTAATACATCTCCCTGAGAGCTAACCTGCTCAAATAGAGTAATCCTGGGGATGGGAGCCAGGAGTGCTTGAGTTCTTTCCTAGGTCTGCTTCTGGTTTACTACATGTTCTTGGACAATTCCGTTTACTGTTCTTTGCTTCGGTTTTTCTGTCTCTGAAATGGGGCTAGCACTTGACCTTCTTACTTTACAGGGATGTTCTAGGGAATTCCTTGGTTGACATTTGTGGAGCACAGCACAAAATAGACACACAGGTTAGAGAGGAGGCCATTTCTCTAAAAAGGGAAATTGTGTGTCTACTTTTCTTGTATTTAAAAGATAGAAATCATTTTTGTGCTGATTGAACAAGGCTTTTGATTTGGTGCCAGAATTACTTCAGAGTTCTTTCATTTGTTAAGATTACTTTGTTTACAGTAGAGTGTCATGTTTTCTCAAATTTGCATCCCTTAGAGCACTTTGTAGCCCACTGGTTTTTGGTGTCTTGACAACAGTAATGATAGTCACCCTACAAGCAAATGCTTCTTTGCACAGAAGCTGGAATGTCAGTTAAGGGCTCTATCCAGTGGATAGTGTGATATCTAGTGGATCGGACCTAGTGTTTTCTACTCAGTGTCTTTTTTGTTCAGTCCTACCACTGCATAAATTATGTACAATTTATTAATTAAAAGAGATTAAATGTTTCATTATTTGGTAATCTCTTGGATTAGATAAACCTTTTCTGACTGGAACTCTTTTAAACATAATTCACTGGCATTTAAAAAAAAAAAACACTAAGCATAGGAAGGGACTTATCTATGCCAGCTCCAAAAACAACATTACAGTGCCCAGTTTTGGGCACCACACTTGAAGAAAGATGTGGACAGATTGGATCAAATCTAGAGGAGAACAACAGAAATAAGAGCTTTAGAAAACATGACCTATGGGGAAAGATTGAAAGAATTGGGCATGTTTAGTCTAGAAGGCTATATGTAAGTTGTCATAAAGAGATCAATTCTTCTCTGTGTCCATCGGGGGTATGACGAGGTTGTGAATCACCATAAGCTGATTACAAGGGAGATTTAGGTTAGGTATTAGGAAAAAATTTCTTACTCTATAAGGATTGTTAAATACTGGAACAGGTTACCTAGGGAGGTTGTGGAATCCCTATAATTGGTGAGGGTTTTAAGAACAGGCTATACAAAGGGATGTATACTTAATCCTGCCTCTGTGTAGGAAGATGGACCAATTGAGCTCTTGAGGTCCCTTCCAGCTCTGTGATTCATATAGATGTATGACATACAAAAGTTTAGCTCAGGTTGGCACCAGTAGCTTTTGCCTTGAATGCAGGGGCTGGTAATGCTCAAAAGCTTGCTCTCTTAATGTATCTGAGATAAAAACATAAAGTCAAGATAAGTGTGCCAGTTGATTTTTCAGTTCTGTGTGCTTTCACGTACCTTATCTTCTGTCATAGGACTTCTATTTTGTATTTGCTCTGACTGTGCAACATCAAAAGAAATAGTAAAGTGAAGATCACAAAAGGCATTCATGTAAACTAAAACGTCCATTTGACCATGTGTAGTCCAATTAAATTGAAAAGCATTGGTTATGCTTGCGCTTGTTGGATTGGGCCCTGTGTTTTGTAAAAACTGATATACTGATAACTGTAGCAGGAATCTCAGTGAAGCTCATTCGGTATTAATTTCAACAGAAAATGTTTGAAGAAAAAAGTAAATTTTGTATTTGCAAATAGAATCATAGGACTGGAAGGGACCTCGAGAGGTCATCTAGTCCAGTCCCCTGCACTCATGGCAGGACTAAGTATTATCTAGACCATCCCTGACAGGTGTTTGTCTAACCTGCTCTTAAAAATCTCCAATGATAGAGATTCCACAACCTCCCTAGGCAATTTATCCCATTGCTTAACCACCCCGACAGTTGGGAAGTGTTTCCTAATGTCCAATCTAAACCACCCTTGCTGCAATTTAAGCCCATTGCTTCCTGTCCTATCCTCAGGGGATTAAGAACATTTTTTCTCCCTCCCCCTTGTTACAACCTTTTATGTACTTGGAAATTGTTATCATGTCCCCTCTCAGTCTTCTCTTTTCCAGACTAAACAAACCCAATTTTTTCAATCTTCCCTCATAGATCATGTTTTCTAGGCCTTTAATCATTTTTGTGGCTCTTCTCTGGACTCTCTCCAATTTGTTCACAACCTTCTGAAATGTGGTGCCCAGAACTGGACACAATACTCCACTTGAGGCCTAATCAGCCGGAGTAGAGTGGAAGAATTGTTTCTCATGTCTTGCTTACAACACTCCTGCTAATATATCCCAGAATGATGTTCACTTGTTTTGCAACAGGGTTACACGGTTGACTCATATTTAGCTTGTGGTCCACTATGACCCCCAGATCCCTTTCCGCAGTACTCCTTCCTTGGTAGTCATTTCCCAAATACAACTGCACTGGGTTGTATGGGGCACTGGAAAACTTAAGTATAGAAGAAGGAGAAACATGGGCGGTTTGGTTAAATCTTGTACTCAACGTACAGGGGTGTAGTTTGCATTTTCAGTGAAAAATTAAATTCTTCCCTATCCTGGTTTGATATGAAATTAAGGTGGCGAGCTAATTGGATTCTAGTGTAAGGGGTAAAATACAGATGAAATTTGTAACCGTGTTCAGGGGAGAGTTCTGGTCATGAGGAAGATGTGCTGTTTTTACCCCCCTTTTTTTTTCTCCAGGAAAAAACAACCCCTCAGTGTTAAATAGCATTTAACAAAATATTATGTATTTTTAAAAATTCCTAGTTCATGCGCTAGGACAATGACTGTAAAAATAAATTTCATACATTAATGGGTAAGCCCTTTTTATTTTAGTAAGTCTAATTTTTTTTCCAAAAATTTTCAGTACAGATGCTCCCCGGGTTACGCAAACCCGCACTTAGAGAAAAAGTTCTGTAAGCTCTCTTTTTTTTTTTTTTTGCGTAATTGTCGAGTATACGTCCCCGACTTGTGCAAAATTAGACTTATGCAAGACATTCTGGAACGGAACGCTTGCGTAAGTTGGGGAGCATCTGTATCAGAAGAGTCACCAGCCAGTCATGTTTTATTAATGCATAGCTAGCAGTAAACACCAATTTGTATAGTTAGTTAGTTGTGTGGTGAGCATTTGCCTAGAGTTGCATATAAGAAGAGCTCTAAAGATACAGATCTAGCCGTGCCTTTTTATTTTATCATGGCTGATATTCAAATAAAACATATTTCTTAAATTAAAAATTACAAAACAATTAGAGTGGCATAACTGTTTCCTGTGGGCCGAGAATGAGTAAATCTTAATGAAAACTTTTTTGTTGTCTGTGTGCTCTGTCCTTTAACATCGCTTCACCATAAAGACCCTGAATCATAGCACATTGTTATTAGAAAATATTTCTGCTATGGTAGTGCCCATCGGCCCAAGTCAGGATTCTAGGCTTCATTGTGCTGAGTGCTGCACAAATACAGAAAAGAGACAATTCCTGCAATTTAAAGACACAGATAGAGAAAGGGTAAATGATTTGGACATGACATACAAACAAATGAATATAGGAAAGAAGTGGCCCCACTTTAACAGGAGTAAATATAGTTTGTTCTTTTAATTGGGATTAGCAGAAGGGAGGAAGGGATCAGAAAAGAAGTGGAAGAGGAGTAAATACAGCTGATTGCCTATCTAGCCATGCTCAGCAGTCTAGGTTTTATTGGCATCATTGCAAAGATGAGTTTTAAAAAGGGATTTGAAGAAGGATAAGTGACTTCAGATTTTTTTCAGTGAATGTTTCCTGTGCATTAGGGGCAGTATGGGAGAAAGCATGAAAATAGTGTTGGGATCTAAAGGCTGAGAATGCTGGTGGAGTGAAGGCAAGAGTCAGTGTCAAAATAAATAAAATCAGCTAGGTAAGGTGGGACTAATTTACAAAAGGCTTTAAAGGTAAAGACAAGATGCTTATATTTGGTGCAGAGGTGAGAGAAAAGCAAGCAGAGGCACTCAAATAGAAGGTTGTAGTTAGAGTGATGATGATTTTCTTGCTTTTATGTCCAACCCTATTTGGATTGATCTTTCTCTTGAGATCTTAAATCCACTCCTCAAGCCCATAGAGGACTTAGGTGCCATTAAGAATTCTGTACCCCCCCGGGTATGAATAGACTGTTTTCAGAGTACTTCCACCCCCTGCCAATCCAGGAAACTCCAAAAAGGTTCAGGACCCAGAATCTGATTCTCTTTGTGGAAGTGAACATGGTTCAAGTTTCAGAGCACTTTGCCACAAAATTAATAACATTAAGAAGCAAAGACAGTTTTTATTTTCTGTGGCAGAAACAAGGCATTAGCTTGGGACCAAATGGTTTTTAAGTATTCCCTATGTCAACCTACTGAGTATTTGAATTGCATTTACTATCTTTGTAGTGCAAAAGGCAGTATACAAACAGGGTAAGAGAACTTAAAAGAACCCAAACACATTTGGACCATGATCCAGCAAATGTACTTACATTTTATGCACTTGAGTTGTCCTGTTGGAGTTCATTTATAAAGTTAAGCATTTTTATTAGCACTGCAAATGAAATATTTTGGGTCTTGAGTTTAGCTTGGTGATCTTAGTTATTTCTGTGATCACTTCATGTATGCATGAAAGAGTATATGATCATACTTGTCTATTTTAAGAAAAACATCTGGGAGGAAAAATATTAAACCGAGCATTATTTTTAAAAAAACACAAATAGACATTTTTTTATGCTGTAAGAGTGGCTCTATGTTTCATAAGTGATAGTGTAGAGAAAATGTCCAATGTTCTAGTAAGCATTAGGTGGCAGTAGTGTGCTATATTTGGCAGCGCTTTGTCATTTGGTTATTTTTTGTTAAGCTTTCATACTCTTAATGTGGTGTCACAAACTAGATTATAATATTTTCCCTTGACTGTTTATAATATACTGGTTTAGTCATAGTTTTGTTATGAGAATTGTGTGAAACTGAAGGGGCAGTTATTGTTTGGGCCTCTCTGACATGCTTAAGATGTAGTCAGAATGCTGCTGTTACAGCAGAGTATTAATGACTTTTATTTTCCTGTTATACAGTATAAAACAGTAATTTACAATAATGTGAATTAAAAATATTCTGAGGAGGTATGTGCCAGAGATATCCTGAGAAACTTGTTCAATGTATAATTTACAAGGTAGTAACTTCAGTAAATTTTATCCTCTCCCTTGGGCCCAAATGCTAAATTCCCTTTTTGTACTTGTAAATGTGTAAAATCATATTATTAGAGATCCAGAAAAGGTGACATTATCCTGTTAATTAGAAGTGTGTCGTACTTTGGGTTGATTTCCTTACCATTAGCAAAAGTGTAATTATGACTTGTATGCAGTTTAGTTTTTTATTTAGTTCTATTTTACATCTAGAATAAAGTATTTTGTACCCCACTTTTTCGTGTTTCTCAAATGTCAGCATTTAGCTCAGAATATTGGAAACATTTTGCTACTTCACATTTTATTGCCTTATAGTTTTCAAATATATAGTGCTGTCCTAACCCTGTGTGAGGATATGTTGCTGTCTTATGTTTTTGTCTTCATTTATCATCTAGGGAAAATGAGTGCATTTTCTAAGTTCAAGGTAATATTGGTGGAACAAGGTAGATATAATTAACCTTTCATCATAGTGATTTTAGTGTTGCTTCAAATCTTGGACAGGTACAGTTAACTTGTGACCTTTTGATTTTTTTTTTCCTTGTTGTGTCTCTCAGGTAAAGGGGCTCAGGGAATTCAAAGCTGGTGCAGTAGTGTCATTAATTTGGCAGAATGATCAATTAATAGAAGAAGAGCATGAAAGCGTTGACAGAACATGCTACCTAATTAGTACCTGATGAACCATGTAGGCCACAGAGCACAGAGTGCAGTGTCGCTTCAGGGTAGTTGCTGTATAAGACCTTTGCATTCAAATCATTAAGTAGCCAAAGAGCAGTACTTCAGTTTGATTTCAGCTGGTTAAGGAAATCCTGCAAAATGCTGAGCGAATTCATTTCCCATTGAAGTAAAGGAAGCTGAGGACACTCATTACTTTATGCGAGCAACTCAAAGTAACGCAAGGCATTGGGCTTTTCATTTGTACAAATCTTTTTTTTTTTAATGTTTGTTTACACATTGTACAATTAGTGATTCTAATTTTTAAAAAATAAATTGCAGTTTTCTTTTAGCTGTGTGAAGAACTAAGCTAGAGAGAGAAGAGTTGAAAATATTAGTTCAATAAGATTTCCTGCAGATACAGGGAATATCAAAGGGATAATAAATGTCCACTTACCCCAGATTTTTGAAGTTATTGCAAACTGAGTGTGTTTAGCACCATGCAGGGTTGACTTTCCACATTGCTAACAGGCTTTGTCTATATGTCTTAATGTTTTTTTTTTAGAGCCTTTTACTGGGTCATTTAAATGCACTTTAAACTTACAAGTCTTGCACAACAACTGGGTAATACTAGAAGAATTGCTTTGTGTTGCTGTTTAACCAACTATATTTCCATTCATATACATAAGTATATCTATAACATAATTCACCCTGTTGAAACACAATTGTACTTCCTCCGATGACACCCAGAGAACCTGTCAATGTTAAAAACAAGAACTCTTCAATATGAATTTACTTTTTTAACTTAAGTTTTTCCATTTTATTTAAAACACAGTAGTTTTTCTTTAGAATAATTTTAAGTGTTGTTATAATTTATTTATTTTTTAATTTTTTTGTAAGCCTGACCTAATTTAATGAATCCATGTTGAGCACTGGGAAAATGACTACTTTCCCCCAGTGCCACATGGTGGGTGCATAGGTCCTGTTTGTCACCTTATTTTCTTTTAATCCTTTTTATGGGACAATGAACAAAAATAACTAAAGTATTTTTAAAGAGACAAGGTGGGTGAGGTAGTATATTTTACTGGACCCACTTCTTTTTTTAACGTAGTTAACCAAAATTACACAGTTCAAATAAATTCAAAGGATAGTTACATAACTCACAAAATATGAAAGCTCTCATTTAAGTTAATGACAGAATTCCTGTCAATGAGAGGAGAATGAGGCCATAAAACAGTAAAGGTTAATCTGTGTAGATCAGTGATTTTCAACGTGTGGTCCTGGTGTCCGCAGGCCATGACTAAGCTTTCCAAGGGGTCCATACCTCCATTTGAAACTTTTTAGGGGTCCACAAATGAAAAAAGGTTGAAAACCACTGACGTAGATTCTTAGCCACGCCCGTCACCATAGGAGCTGAGCACCTCCATTTAGCCTGTTTTACTGTAGCCTGAATATTCTGTGCCATAGTTTGCATGGAAATTACTTTTATTTGGTGAAAATGAAAGATAAGCAATCAAATAATATTGTAAATTTCTATTAGATACTATCCTAGAATGCCCGGTTCAAACTGTTTTAAATTGTGCGGGTATTTACGTGCTGTATATTAAATTTACTTGCCCTGCTAAAATTAAACTATTTTTAGTCACATTTTTAAAACAGCTTTATAATGTAATTATATGGTCCCTGGAGGTGCGTATAGTTGAATGATAGGGTGCCTTTTTGTATTTCCATCTAGCAAGGGAACTGCTCAGCTTAATTTTGTGGTCCTCTATCTGCTGGGCTGGATACCTTATGAGGCAGTGTGTAATTCATTTATAAATACTTTTAGGAGACTTATAATTAAATAGCACATAGATTTTGTTTTCCCTTCTTTGCATATTTTTACGGCAAAACTTAATATTCTGCATCTTAAATTATTAAATTAAACATAATTGCTGCATTAAAAAAAAAGACAGGATTTTAGTATCTTGGACAACTTTAAAGGGAATATCTACTAGGCTACTAGATTGATAGGGACACAATCTATCTGTTAATTGGTCATGAGATTTGGAGCCTGGACATATATACTTAAAATTGGCTGATGCACTCTGCAGATGATGAATCTGGAGCATCAGTGAAGACATCTTTTGAAATCCTAGATCCATTGAAGTCAATAGTTTTGCCATTGACTTGATTGGAGGCAGGATTTCTCCCCCAGCTTTGATGACGTTGGTCTTTTTATGTTGATGATCATTATGCAAGAGATTTCCACACAGGCACCTCTGGATCATAGTGCTACAGGAAGTATCAAAACTCTTCTCTTCTTCTGAATTTATCTTTGGGAGAGGAAAAGATATAAGGCCTGATGCAAACCCCTTTTGAAGTAAATATCCATTTACTTCAGTGGGTATTGGATCAGACTCATAAAGCCTTACATCTTTTGGTTGCTGGTTTGAATCCAAGCCAGGCTGGTGGTGACTTAATTGTTACCATACAATGGCTGTTTGGCCTACGTGAAACAAATCTTCTCTCTGTTCATTTCCCAATGGACAAGTGTCCACATCACAGAAGGCACCCCCAAAGTTTTCATTAATTGGTCCCTTTGTTGGCAGTTGTGGCAGAAAGGCCAGGACTGAATGACAGCAGACACTCCAGGTCAGGGGTGAGGTATCTTGGCAGAGCCTTGTGGGGACACACTTACTTTCACTGCATATGCTGTAACCATTGTGTGGAAGATTTATATTTCCAGGACTGTCAGTCTGGCACTACATTCACTCTGATTTTAAAAAAGGGAGAAAAAAAAACTATAACCACTAATAGATCACTTTTAAATGCTGTGGTGTACAGTAATTCAAATGGCAAAAGTCAGACTAACATACTTTGTACTTATTCTTCAATATCCTTTATGCTTGATTCCTGTATCCTGTTTACGCTGAATACTATTAATTTGAAATTATTTTTTATAAAATGTATAATTAGAAATTAAACAGAATTATACCAGTTTACCTTTCTTTTAAAATTAGAAAAAAAATTATCGAGGTTATAGCAGCTGTCTCATAATATGTCTTGAAAGGTTAAGATGATCTCTGCATGCTACAGGCAGGTTAGCATGAGCCTGCCAATACTTTTGTCTAATTGGGACCTCTTACAGCTTTTCTTTCCTGTTCTATTACCTAGCTTAGCCTATAGATAATGTCATTTGTAGCTGTTAGCGAATGGAGAGTGTACAAAGTCTGCTTCCACTGAAAACCTTTTCAAACATAATGGGGCTGAAATTTAGACAGTATACATGTAGCTTGCATTTGTATCTGTTCTTTTGTTGAAAAGACCTGCAGTATTATTTTATTTGTAGTTATTTGTGAACTTGTCTGTAGTACCATATTTTTATTTTATTTGTATTACTGTAGTGCCTAGGAGCCCTAGTCATGGACCAAGACCCCATTCTGCTACGTGTTCTACAAGCATAGACCCTCCTCAGTTGTGTCACTATAATCTCTATCAGGTTATAGTCATGATATATTACAATTTCTATACCAAAATACAGAGCAAGGAAAACGATAAAGGAATGAGGCGTTGACCAAAGAAAACATATTTAGCATGAGAGAATTGTTCTAACTCTGAACGTTTAACAGTGACTTGATATTGTGGGGCTTTATGTTAAGCATTGTGGTTCTGTGTTTTATATAACTCAGGTGTTTTGGTTATGTGACGTGTTTGTGCCAGTATGAAGAAGTGCCATTATCAGAAATATATTATGAAACTTATGATGAAGAGTACTTTAATATTTGCAGTTGGGAATATGATTTATAATAATAATAAATAAATATTTTATTTTATATAATAATAAATATAAATAAATCTATATTTTAATAAATAGGGAACGTTTTACTGGAGTTGATGAAATATTCATGATAGCATATTTGAATTTAAAATTCCAGCTCTATAGTGCCTTCATCAACTTAAGGCATTAATTACATTTTTTTTATAGACATTTTTCTCCAGGACCTCTCAAAACTCCCCAGCAATTGCAAAATGAAATTGCTTGCCTTTTTTCACATATGTCAAGATGGGTGACCATATTTTACTCAAGTCTATTGGCTTCTGTTTCGATATCTTCTCGAAAATAGGCCACCGTAGGCCGGGAAGGATGTGTCTGTCTCTTGGTTTAATCCAAATTTATTTTCACTGGATTGTTACAAACATGAAAGAATGTGAGTGTTTTTTTTTTAAAGTTCATCATTGACCTAAGTATTCCTATTCCAAATAATCTTCTCTCACACATCGTGCCCTGGGATGTTTGGCTTCTCCTCTGTTCCTGCTGCTTCCAACTCTTCCCTTCTCCTCTTCCCACTCTTTCTCCTCTTTTTGGAAAAGCAATGCATCTGACTTTTCTCTTGTGCCCCTCCATGTTGCGATCATCTACTGTCCAACCAACTTGTGGCTTTCTCTCTTCCTTTCTTCAGTCTCTCATGCTCATCTGTGGTGACTTTCACTTCTGTGATGATGACCCATCCACTTTCTTTGCTGCACATTTCCTCACCCTCACCTCTTCATTTGACCACCAGCCCTGAATTCTTCATATAGAGATGATAGTTGAATTTGTGTTTATGAATTAGATAACCTAGAGATAATTTGTAGAGAGAGAAATGAAGGTGACCAAGAACAGAGCCCTGTGCAACCTCCACAGAAAGTTGCCACGGGATGGGTGGGAGGGGGATTAGGAGACTCTCCAAAGAGCATTGAAGTAATGATTAGGCACGTAGAAGGAGAACCAGGAGAGGGCATGGTTGGTGGTGCTGAAGGCAGTTAACAGGTCAAAAAGGATGAGGATGGACTTGTTATGAGCTTTACCTAGGAAGAGGCATTAGAGACTTTGATGAGAGAGGTTACAGTGAAGTGTAACCTTCTTCTGGTGGGAAGACCAGATTGGAGAGTGTCTAGGAGGGAATTATAGGAGAGCTGCAGAAGGCAATTGTAAATTGCACATTCAGTGATCTTAGAGATGAAAGGGAGAAGGAAGGAGGCTGATTGTTGGAGAGGCAAGTGGTGTTAAGGGTTGGGGGTTTTAAGATGAGAGAAACTGAGAAACTAAGCAATGTTCAAATTAGAAGGAGAAAGCGCCAGAGGAGGGTGAGAAGTTAAGAAGACGAGTAAGGGGGGGGGGTCTTGGAATGGCTGTGAGGGAGATGGAATAGGGTGGGATCTCTGGGGCAAGTGACGTGATCAGAGGAGAGCAGATGGGGAATCTTTTACATCTGAGGGGAGAATGAGGAAGAAAAGGCCAGCTGCGGGTCTGGATGGTCACATTGTAGTTTCCACATTTTCTCTTGGAAGAAAACGTGGAAGCGAGGGGAGGGTTTGAGAAGGTGACAAAAGGTGACATAAAGGCAGTTGGGATTGAGGACATGGGAATTAATTGAGTTGGAGAAGTGAGTTGTTTAGCTAGGAAGATGGCAGAACTGAAGGAGGAGAGACTGTAATGAAGGAAGTCAGCCTGGTTGTTGGATTTCCCTAGAGATGTTATGGAGAGCAGGAACAGGAGTGGGGGAAGCAAATGTTCAAGTGAATTGGCTGTGGGGTGGCAGAGCAGACCTTGCCCTGGGAGAGAGGAACATAAGAGTCAAGTGGAGGATGGAGACAAGTCACGTCATCTCCTTCTGTCCAGCCTAAATTCTCTGCCTGAATATCTGACATCTGCTCATAGATGTCTAGCCATCAGCTCAAGCTCTGCATGGCTAAAATGAGACCTCTTTAATCTCTCCCCTTCTGACCATGTCCTTTCTCACCGCCACCATTCTGCCTGTCTCTCAGATGCATAATCTGGGTGTTGTCATTGACTGGACCTCTCTCTGTCTAAATCTTGCAGATTAATTCTTTATAACATCTCTAAAATATGCCCTTTTTTATCCATCCGCACACTAAACCTTTCATCCAGGCTGTCATCATCTCATGCCTCGATCACTACAACATACATTTCTCTGGCTTTGGCAAATACAGTCTTGCCCACTCATATTCAGAATGCTGCTGCAAAAATAATTTTCCTAATCTGTTGCTTTCACCATGTCAGTCCTCTCTTTACATCATCCACTGGCTCCGCCTTCTATATTGCATCACACACAAACCCTTTGTCTTCACAGCCTATCTAGTTCTCTCATTCAGTATTGAGATGTCAGTGGTCTGCCTCCAATCAGCTCATTATACCAATCTCCGTCACCCACTTGTTAAATTTCCATTGCTTTCTCCAATGCTTCCCCTCATGTTTGGGAGTTGCTCCCCATAAACATCCACAAAGCTACTTCATTGTCTTCCTTAAAACTCTCCTTTTCCATTAAGCCTACAAAAAACTTGACAGCAGTTAGGCTACTGGTGTGCTGAGACCACTGCCTGTCATGCTGATCAGTATTGTCCCTTTGTTTCCTTGTACTTCCCCATCTGTCTATATCAGTCTGTTAACCTTTTGTTTTGTACTTAAATTGGAAGCTCTTTGGAACAGGGACTGTCTTTTTGTTCTGTTTGAACTGTGCCTAGTACAACGGGGTCTCAGTCTATAATTAGGACTTCTAGGCACTATGGTAATCAAATATGGAGTGCTCCTAAAAATCGCACTTCCACTTGCCTTGTATAAAATAAATGAATAAAGTACTGCAAGATTACAAGTGATGTTTTTATTGGATTTCCTTTTGTGTACTCTTACCTGGCTGAAAATCCCAGTGATAATTAAGATAACACCTCTACAAAGGTGTGATTTGACTCTAGCTATCATTTGGTATATAGTTTGCAGAAATGACACATAGATATTTAGAGATATTTGAGTTAATTTTAGATGTGTATTAATGTCATGAACTCTAAAATTTGAAAATAAAAATCTTAAGTTTCTCTTTAAAAGTAGTATTTTTAACTAAATAGTGTTTATGCATTGTTTAAAAAAACAAAACAAAACTATTTTTTGTCCAGTACAGGAAATTTTATGTTTGAAAATGAAACTAATCATTATTGAAGGGTTGATTTATAGCTGGGTTACAACAAAAAATGGTTTCATAGCTTGTTACAGCAAAACTTTAGAATCATAGAATCGTAGAATATCAGGGTTGGAAGGGACCTCAGGAGGTACCTAGTCCAACCCCCTGCTCAAAGCAGGACCGATTCCCAACTAAATCATCCCAGCCAGGGCTTTGTCAAGCCTGACCTTAAAAACTTCTAAGGAAGGAGATTCCACCACCTCCTTAGGTAATCATTCCAGTGCTTCACCACCCTCCTAGTGGAAAAGTTTTTCCTAATATCCAACCTAAACCTCCCCCACTGCAACTTGAGACCATTACTTCTTGTTCTGTCATCTGCTACCACTGAGAACAGTCTAGCTCCATCCTCTTTGGAACCCGCTTTCAGGTAGTTGAAAGGAGCTATCAAATCCCCCCTCATTCTTCTCTTCTGCAGACTTAAACAATCCCAGTTCCCTCAGCCTCTCCTTATAAGTCATGTGCTCCAGCCCCCTAATCATTTTTGTTGCCCTCCGCTGGACTCTTTCCAATTTTTCCACATTGGTCTTGTAGTGTGGGGCCCAAAACTGGACACATTACTCCAGATGAGGCCTCACCAGTGTCGAATAGAGGGGAATGATCATGTCCCTTGATCTGCTGGCAGTGCCCCTACTTATACAGCCCAAAATGCTGTTAGCCTTCTTGGCAACAAGGGCACACTGTTGACTCATATCCAGCTTCTCGTCCACTGTAATCCCTAGGTCCTTTTCTGCAGAACTGCTTCCTAGCCATTCAGTTCCTAGTCTGTAACAGTGAATGGGATTCTTCCATCCTAAGTGCAGGACTCTGCACTTGTCCTTGTTGAACCTCATCCGGTTTCTTTTGGCCCAATCCTCTAATTTGTCTAGGTCCCTCTGTATCCTATCCCTACCCTCCAGTGTATCTACCATTCCTCCCAGTTTAGTGTCATCTGCAAACTTGCTGAGAGTGCAGTCCACACCATCCTCCAGATCGTTAATGAAGATATTGAACAAAACCGGCCCCAGGACTGACCCTTGGGGCACTCTGCTTGAAACCATCTGCCAACTAGACATGGAGCCATTGATCACTACCCGTTGAGCCCGACAATCTAGCCAGCTTTCTATCCACCTTATAGTACATTCATCCAGCCCAAAATTCTTTAACTTGCTGGCAAGAATACTGTGGGAGACCGTATCAAAAGCTTTGCTAAAGTCAAGGAATAACACATCCACTGCTATCCCCTCATCCACAGACCCAGTTATCTCCTCATAGAAGGCAATTAGGTTAGTCAGGCATGACTTGCCCTTGGTGAATCCATGCTGACTGTTCCTGATCACTTTCCTCTCCTCTAAGTGCATCAGAATGGATTCCTTGAGGACCTGCTCCATGATTTTTCCAGGGACTGACGTAAGGCTGACTGGCCTGTAGTTCCCCGGATCCTCCTCCTTCCCTTTTTTAAAGATGGGCACTACATTAGCATTTTTCCAGTCATCTGGGACCTCCCCCGATCGCCATGAGTTTTCAAAGATAATGGCCAATGGCTCTGCAATCACATCCGCCAACTCTTTTAGCACCCTCGGATGCAGTGCATCTGGCCCCATGGCCTTGTGCTCGTCCAGTTTTTCTAAATAGTCCTGAACCACTTCTTTCTCCATAGAGGGCTGGTCACCTCCTCCCCATACTGTGCTGCCCAGTGCAGCAGTCTGGGAGCTGACCTTGTTCGTGAAGACAGAGGCAAAAAAAGCATTGAGTACATTAGCTTTTTCCACATCCTCTGTCACTAGGTTGCCTCCCTCATTCATTAAGGGGCCCACACTTTCCTTGACTTTCTTCTTGTTGCTAACATACCTGAAGAAACCCTTCTTGTTACTCTTAACATCTCTTGCTAGCTGCAACTCCAAGTGTGATTTGGCCTTCCTGATTTCACTCCTTCATGCTTGAGCAATATTTTTATACTCCTCCCTGGTCATTTGTCCAATCTTCCACTTCTTGTAGGCTTTTTTTTTTTTTTTTTGCGTTTAAGGTCAGCAAGGATTTCACTGTTAAGCCAAGCTGGTCGCCTGCCATTTTTACTATTCTTTTTACACATCGGGATGGTTTGATCCTCAATAAGGCTTCTTTAAAATACAGCCAGCTGTCCTGGACTCCTTTCCCCCCCCCATGTTATTCTCCCAGGGGATCCTGCCCATCAGTTCCCTGAGGGAGTCAAAGTCTGCTTTTCTGAAGCCAAGGGTAATGGAGGAGCTGAGAGAGGGGGAATGGAGTAACCGCTGGGAAGGAGCCTGGGAGTGAACCTAGAGGGTTCTTTAGATGGAAGAAGTATGGAACATGGGGCGGGGGGGGAGAGGGAGATTGTTAGGGAGGTGGGGACCATGTAGGCTCTGGCTGCCCCTAGCTGCTCCCATTCAGTCAGGCACATCTGTCCCTGTCCCCGTCCCCATGTGACCCTGCATCTCCACTCAGCCACCCCCACCTACCCTCCACCTCTGTGTCCCTGCACCCCCACTCAGTCACCTCCCATCCCAATTTGGCCCTGCACCCCCACTCCCATTCAGCTCCCACCAGCCCTTCTGAGTCCCAGTCTGTGTGACCTCGCCCCCCCCCCACCAGCCCCATGTGCCCTGCTCTGACTGTCTCCCCCATATCCTGTGCCTCCTCACCTGGCCCCACAGGCAGCCTTTCCTCCTCCCTATTGGCTGCAGATATGTTATGGCTGGTGAGGCGGCTGCCTCTGTTCTGGCACCATAGCAACCCCTGGTAGGGAAAAGGTGTAACTGCAGTGTCTCTCTAGCAGAATGTATTTTCTGCAGAGGGGAAAAAAAAATCTGCTGGGGACATGAATTCTGCATGTTGAAATAAAGCAGACTTGTCAAGGATTCTTTATCTTACATGATACACATTTCACTTATGACTCTTGCTTTCAATTTGGAATTATTATAGTTATTTAAATTCAGATCCTGGAAACATCTATGCAAATGGGTAACTCAATGTGTATAAGTAGTTACGTGGTACACTTAGACCCTGATTCATAAAAGTGCATGTGTAATTTTAAGCATAAGTAGCCCTATTGAAGAATGGGGGCTATTCTTACGCTTAAAGTTGAACACACACTTAAGTACCTTATTGAACTATGTTCTTAATTACCAGTTTAAAACAGTTGGGACTGCAAGATGAAGTTCTGGATTACTTCAGAGTGAAAATTCAGTGATTAATTCAGAGTGAAAATCTGAACCAATCTGGTGATTTGCAAATTTAGCATTCAATTCTCATACTTAGAATAAGTAATAATGGGCAAATTATTTGTTTTTTAATGGAAATAGCTATATGTGATGAAGCCCTAAATACACAACCATCTAATTTTTTTAATTTTGTTACTGTAATGTCACCAAAAGATAAAAATATGGCTTAGTGTTGCTGCTTATATCTTTACCGTTTAATTTGTAAAGCTTAATTATGAGTTTAGTAAAACTTTAAAAATAAAAATTGAAAAGGTTAATAATATTTGTCTGCAGTGGTTGTCGTAGAGAGGGTTAAAGCTTTTATGGAAAAAAAATTATAAAGTCATGTCGTTCATTATTTTATTACTGCAGGACTGTCCTCTGCAGTAAATTTTCCTATTGCTTGGCCAGTTTTGCATGACATACTGAAAGCTAGGCTGGAAAAAGCACTGGAAAATATATTGAGAGTAAAATTTATACACACGCAGATTTAATTTTACTCAATGAAAGTAATTAAAGTCAAAATGATCATCTTATGCGGGTGGGAAAAAACGGGGTTTTTTTGTTTTTGTTTTTTAAAGTCAGTATTTTTAAAATGTATGACTTTTTAAATTTAAATTGAGGTTATAAAAAAATCTAACCTGTTTAAAATTAAATTTTAATTTACAATACTCTGTGTTAAGGCCTAAGTGTGTTACATACTATTAAAGTCAATTAAATAAAAAAGTGCCAAATTAATGAGTCCTCAAACTTCAAGTAATGAGTTTAAAATCTGCTTTTTGTCTACAGAATCAGGGGAGAGCATCTAGAACTTTTGAGGTCAAGCTTTATAAATAAAGCAAGATGTCATGTACTGCTTAGCTATATAATTTTCAGTTTGTATAATGGAGTGAATGTAGGTATTTACTTTTTTTCAAATGTCTATTTTCAGTTTCTTTTGTGCAGAAAAGATTTTTCCTTAATTACTTTTGGTTTCAGCTTAGCAGAAGTACTTTGTTTCGCTTTTCCAATCTATTCATCAGTATCATTTAGCATTCTTCAGAGTGTAGCTTCTAGTGTAGATTTCAACAGTTGGGAAATGGGGGGAGAAAAATCTAGTAGTTTCATTCCACTAATAAAAAAACTAAAAATGCTGGATTGCATATTTTTAATTGGATTCCAGTTTCCCTCCAAAAGCAGTTTGATTTAAATCGTGAGCAAAAAGTTGATCATCTTGTAAATAAGAAATACATCATTCACCATTTCCCAACATAATAAAAACAAATGTAGTAATTAAAAATCTGAGTAAGTGTATATTGAACTATATAGTTGCTTAAATAAATATGCATAATTATAGTGCTTGCAACTGGTTCACGAGAAGTACCAAATCTAATGTAAAGCCTATACTTAATTGTAAAAAATCAAATCAATATGTTTTAATACTTATACCAACCAGTGAGAATTAACCTTTCTTTGGGAAAATAAGTAAGTAGAAATGGAAAATAAGATTTACCAGTAAATTAATTATTTAAATCAAGATTATTTTTTCTGCTAATACAAATAATAATTAAAATCCTGTGATTTAAATCACTTGACCCTGTTAGCATTTGTAAAACTAGCATTTGTGTATGTCTAGGGTATGTCCACACTGCAGTTAAAAACCCATGGCTGTCCAGTGCTAGATGACTCGGGGTAAGGGGCTTTTTAATTGCAGTGTAGACATCTCGGTTTGGGCTACAGTCTGAGCTCTGGGATTCTCCCACCTTGCAGGACCATAGAGCTTGGGCTGCAGCCCAAGCCACGATGTCTATACTGCAAGCCACCCATGGGGTTTTAATTGCAGTGTAGCCATACTTTTAAAGCTCTTAAAGACCACTGATATGGTATAGTAATATAGTGGTTGAACTGGTGATCTCTGTTAGCTTCCGATATAGCCCAGGTTTAAACTTGGCAGCTCTCAAAGTGCAGAAGGAGCTGAACTCTGTGGAAAATGAGGCAGGGAAAATGTACTATATTATGCTTCAATATGTTCTGGGTACTGCATAACCTATAATAGGTTATGCTAGGTTATAGCATATGTTATTTAATACTGGTTGACTTGGTTGATTCTTGCAAATGTGCAGAAGGAGCTGGAAATGTCCCATGAACAACCCAGGAATACACTTTTATGTTTGCAGATCTGACTTGTGATGTGTGGCTGTGTTTGAAATATGTTTTGGTACTGTTCACTTTTTGCACAGCACACAAGCTGCGGGAACATATGGCCTATATATATATAGGCACAACACTAGTAAATATACTATAACATGGGAATCCTGGACTGGATGACAGACACTTTGCAGATGAAAAGCACTCTAGGTGCTAAAAGTTTATTACTTTAATTGTTTGTTCTCTTCGTATGTTTCTCTGCAATGTGGCCTACACTAAACATTTAGAAATTATGAGTCAGTCCCCCAAAATCTTGAAAGAGAGGCTTAAAAGTGAGATTTTGAGAATTCATATGTTTTGAATCTTTAATTTGCCTTCTGTTCTTTAGGGTTCACATTTTTTGACTTTTCTTCACAACCATGAGGGCTAGAAGCATGCCTTTTGGGGGGAAAAATGAAAAATGAAATTTTCAATAACTGAATTCAGGAGCCACGGCTTTAAGAAATGTACTAAATACAAGACTTACAATAAAATCAGGAGAGTGGGCAATTCTGTGTGTGCAAGGTCAGTAGGAGTAAAGTCATTTGTTGTTTATTTACTTTATTTAGATTTAGCATTAAAAAAAGAGACTGCATACAAAGCCCTGAGCACCTGGACAATAATTAAACTTGCAATAACTGCCTAGTAACATAAATGCCAACTAACTCCAGCTGCCCTCAGCGGTGAAAAGGAAGTAATAATTTATCTCAACCAGCTGACAATAAAAAGGAAAAATAAGCTCCATCAAATCTCTTGCCCTCAAATTATACCCAGGAACTTACCCTTATCCTTCCCCCAAAATGCTATCATGGAGTGAAGTGTTCTTAAGTTTATAAAGACAACTAAGATTGTTAGGTGTTACATGTTTTTATTATAATGCATACATTCTTGAATGACTTTTGCATGTTGCAGATCAATTTTACAGATATGTAGAGGTTTTAAAGGAGCACTCAAGGACGATAAGGCCATTGCGGAGAAACTAAACGAATTCTTTGCATTGGTCTTCACGGCTGAGGATGTGAGGGAGATTCCCAAACCTGAGCCATTCTTTTTAGGTGACAGATCTGAGGAACTGTCCCAGATTGAGGTATCATTAGAGGAGGTTTTGGAATAAATTGATAAATTAAACAGCAATAAGTCACCAGGACCAGATGGTATTCACCCAAGAGTTCTGAAGGAACTCAGATGTGAAATTGCAGAATTACTAACTGTGGTTTGTAACCTATCATTTAAATCACCTTCAGTACCAGATGACTGGAGGATAGCTAATGTGACGCCAAGTTTTTAAAAGGGCTCCAGAGGTGATCCGGGCAATTACAGGCCTGTAAGCCTGACTTCTGTACCGGACAAACTGGTTAAAACTATGATAAAGAATAATATTGTCAGACATATGGATGAACATAATCTGTTTAGGAAGAGTCAACATGGTTTTAGTAAAGGAAAATCATGCCTTACCAATCTACTAGAATTCTTTGAGGGGGTCAACAAGCATTTGGACCAAGGGGATCCAATGGATGTAGCGTGCTTAGATTTTCAGGAAGCCTTTGACATGGTCCCTCACCAAAGGCTCTTCCGCAAAGTAAGCTGCAACAGGATAAGAGGGAAGGTGCTCTCATGGATTGGTAACTGGTTAAAAGAGAGGAAACAAAGGGTCAGTTTTCAGAATGGAGACAGGTAAATAGTGGTGTCCCGCATGGCGGGACTGTACTGGGACCAGTCCTACTCAACATATTCATAAATGATCTGGAAAAAGGGGTAAACAGTGAGGTGGCAAAATTTGCAGGTGATACAAAATTACTAAAGATAGTTAAGAGCCAGGCAGACTGCGAAGAGCTACAAAAGGATTTCTCAAAACTGGGTGACTGGGCAACAAAATAGCAGATGAAATTTAATGTTGATAAATGCAGAGTAATGCACATTGAAAAGCATAATCCGAACTATACATATAAAATGATGGGGTCTAAATTAGCTGTTACCACTCAAGATCGAGATCTTGGAGTCATTGTGGATAGTTCTCTGAAAACATCCACTCAATGTGCAGCGGCAGTCAAAAAAGTTAACAGTATGCTAGGAATAATTAAGAAAGGGATTGATAATAGGACAGTAAATATCATGTTGCCGCTATATAAATCCATGGTACACCCACATCTGGAATACTGTGTGCGGATGTGGTTGCCCCATCTCAAAAAAGATATATTGGAAAAGGTTCAGAAAAGGGCAACAAAAATTATTAGGGGTGTAGAACGGCCCTCTTTTGAGGAGAGATTAATAAGACCGAGACTTTTCAGCTGGAAAAGAGACTGCTAAGGGGAGATATGATTAGGTCTATAAAATCATGACTGGGGTAGAGAGAGTAGATAAGGAAGTGTTGTTTATTGCTTCTCATAACACAAGAACTAGGGGTCACCAAATGAAATTAATAGGCAGCAGGTTTAAAACAAATAAAAGGAAGTATTTCTTCACACAGCACACAGTCAACCCGTGGAACTCTTGCCAGAGGATGTTGTGAAGGCCAAGACCATAACAGGGTGCAAAAAAGAACTAGATAAATTCATGGAGAATAGGTCCATCAATGTCTATTGGCCAGGATGGGCAGGAATGGTGTCCCTAGCCTCTGTTTGCCAGAAGCTGGAAATGGGTAGCAGGGGTGGATCACTTGATGATTAGCTGTTCTGGTCATTCCCTCTGGGGCACCTGGCATTGGCCGCTGTCTGAAGACAGGATACTGGGCTAGATGGACCTTTGGTCTGACCCAGTAGGGCTGTTCTTATATTCTTAAGTGTCAAAGAGTAGTTATCAATAGTTCACTGTCAAACTGGGACGGTGTATCTACAGTGGTGCCACCGGAATCAATCCTGTGTCTAGTACTAATCAGTATTTTCATTAATTACTTTAGATAGTGGAGTTAAGAGTATGCTTATAAAATTTGCAGATGACGCCAAGCTGGGAGGGGTTACAAGCAATTTCAAGGATAGGATTAGAATTCAAAATGATCTTGACAAATTGGAGAATTTTACCTGTCCCAGGTGAGTGGGTAAAAGTAAGCAAAAGATGATCCTTTGATCCTATTTTATGGTCTTCCACTCTATTCCTTTAATCTTTTCTGCCTCCCCATTCAAGAAATGTGAATATTTGAAGATATATGAATTGCTACCTCCTGATCAGAATATCATTAATTTAAGTAATTTCAAGGACACTATCTTGATACCCAAAATATTTTGGAAAAGCACAAAACAAAGAAATTGTGTGAAATCATGGTCACCCAGAAATTTTTAAAAATCTTTAATTCTGAGAAGAAACAACTAAATAAAACAATAGAAAAAATGAAAGCAAGACTGCAGATCAATCATAAAAGTACAACTAATATTAGTATGAAGTGGCAGCCAGGAATTTAAGAAAATATTGACCACAGAAAGATCAACTGATAAATCAGAAGAGCTTTAATAAATGTAATTACCTCTTTTTATTATGAGGTATTATTTTGTCCAGCTTCCAATATTGAGGTATATGCCTCCTATTAATATAGTATCCAAAGTGCCTTCTAAGGAACATAGCCAAAACAAAAATCTGTGAGCTTTTCTGTGATAAATGAATCCCAGACCATTTAAAATCAAGCAGTAATATCTGGCTTCACTTTCTTTATCCAATGATTATCTAAAGGAGCATGGTTCACTACCTGTATTTGAGAGAGAACCTAAGAGTACTGTAGGAAGCTATCTTTCACAGGAAGTACTAAAAGAAAAGAACATCCCGGATCTTGTAATTTAAAAAAAAAATAATAATCCATGATATGCAGCCAGTACTTGGCTACATTTGAATAATTTCACTTTCACATACACAAACTCTTCAACAAGCATCGGAAATACTTATTCCAAAATATCTAGGATGAGATACCAGTGAAATATCACCATTTTGGCAATCATCTGTAATAAAGTAACATACAAAGGGAGTAGCAGCTCTTTTCCAAATTTGAACCACCACTGCTCAAGAGAAATTTCTGTTCCTGAAGACTTTCCCCCCGATTTTATTTGATACCCACACTTATCCTTTTCCCGATTTTATTTTATACCCACACTTATCCTCTGTGTACAGGTCAGCTGGATGTGTGTGATGGTTCTCAGGGGACCCAGAACATTATCATCTCCTGCCTCCAGCGTGAGTCTTGCCTATACCTTGCTGGGTGTCTGCTCCCCAGTATCACCAGCCCTTCAGCCACTCAAGCACTCTCCTCTAGGTTATGCCAGCCATGTCTTTGCTTGCAGGTTAACAGTAGGTACATCCCAGTCCCTGATTCCTGTTGAATCATCCCCCTGTGATATGCAGTCCCTGACACTGGCTACTCACAAAAATCCCAGATCCTCTGCCCCCAAGAAAGCAGTGTGCCCCAGATTACTAGTTTTACCTTAAAAGCCACACAGCATTTCTGAGCTTATAATAAAACAAAAGTTGGTTTATTTTAGAGAGAATAAACTTTTAACTAGAAATGAGAGACTGGAAACGAATGGTTAAAATACAAAACAAAATTTATAAAATGTGAACCTAGATCTACACTTATTAATAGTTACCTTTCCTATCTAATAAAGTAGGTCCCCCGCCACCCCAGGTTCAGTAGGTTGCAGCTCTAGCTGGCTTCACAGGAACCAGGATCCCATTTTTCATGAGAACATCTCGCTCTTCAAGATGTCTCCCGAATGAAAAGATCCAGAGGACCTCTAGCTTCTGTTATACTGAATTTTTTTTTTTTGTTCCTGTTCATAGATAGGGCGAACCCTTGTCTTGTTGTAATGTTCCTTTTTGTTGTTGTTGTTTGTTTTGTTTTGTAACCTGTAAATGGTTTTGATTGTTTGCAGGTGCCTCCTATGGCTTTCCATTGGCAGTCTTAATATTGTGCATGTCTAAACAACTGAGCTTTGCATTGCATCCCTGGCTAAATCGGGCAAGCTGACACCTCCCCCTCCGCAAACAGACCATCACCAAGATACATTATTCCCTGGTGACTAATCTGTCTGTAAAGCATACTTTCAGTATAAATACACCATTCCTTAAATTTTACCCATACGTGCATCTCATAATGATTATGAATCTTGACAAGTTACAAGCTTTCTATAAATACCTTACCTGATACATGATATTTATCCATATAGCGTAAGACATGTGTTTGGTACAGTGAGTTTGTCAGGTCTGAAGTGAGCGTTTGAAAAAAACAGGGGACCCTTTGCTAAGGAGCGTCTGTGTCATAATATTTTACAGCACCACAAAAGAAAGTCACTTTTTAACAGAAATATTATAAAACTGAAAGTAGTTCTGCATGTGCAGCAGTAGCACATTCAGGTGACCATGACTGTATGTATGTGATTATATAAACCATACAAATACCATGTATTAAGTTATCTAAATCTATATTGTAGAAAGTGTTTGTTTGTTTGTAGAGAATAAGGGGTATAGGTTTGTTTTTAAACAATAATGGATCATTTCATTATTCCTAATCAGATAATGACAAGTTTAAAAAAAATTAGAATTATATTCATTATCCAGCAAAGAATTATCAAAATATTCTCTGCTGCTGCTTTTGTGAACCATTTTCATTGGCTTTGTGGGTTTATTTTCTGGAATATCTACTTCTACCACTGTCATAATTATTTTAGGCCAGTTTGATGTGGTTGAAAGGATGGTCAGTTTACTTCCTTGATAAATTGTTTTCTCCCACTCATTGGTTGATATACTCCTCAAAAGCTGCAAATTTATTTTCCATCAGCCATGATTTCACTGTGAAGGAGTAGTGGAGGAACCAGTTTTGTTTGAGTCTTCAATATTCTCAGCAGGAGAGGAGCCAATTTTCTTAGCATTGTTGTGAGCAATCAGTTATTAATGACTGGTTTGCTTCCTCTCAGAAATCAGGATCTGCCCACATGTTCTTCAACAGACAGTTAAAGATGGCCTCTTGGCCAATAAAAAGGTAGGATACTCTGGGCAACAGGTTTTATAATGAATTGTGTTGAAAGCTTTTTGTCCTAAATATTTTCATGGAGCGATGCCATGAATTCAGATCACTGTTTAAATTTCATTGTACTGAGTGATATATTAGATGTGTGTATGCTCCTTGCATATGGCTGGACCTATCTAGTACTTCCAGATGTTCCATTCATTTAAGTATAAGTTTGATAGAAAATGTATTACAGAAGCACATACTTATTCCAGAAGTAGTAAAGGCTAATGAGATATTTCAGTTGTGAAAGCTGTCATCATTTATGTGGCTTTTTTTCCTTCAAGATTTATAACTAAACCATTAAAATGGTTCCCTTGGGATTGAAACTTGGAATAGAAAATCTCCATCTAGGAATACATTTGCACGGTTTTAAATTTACACAGCACTAAAACATAAGAATAAGATCTACCTGAAAGAGCTTACTGAACAGTCTAATATTTTTACCATTTTTCAGGGAAAAAATTGATCTAATTATCCATTTTCAGTCATTATTTTCTGCATGTATAACTCAGACAGGTATGATATAAAAATATTATAGCAATCTACATTAGTCCATAATGTAATCTAACTACTTTAACATTTATCAATAGTTACCATATATACTCGTTCATAAGCCAAATATTTTTGGTAAAAAAGTGACGCATCAAAGAGCGGGGGTCGGCTTATAAACGAATCTACACCAAAATTTGATGATTTTAAACTCTATGGAATCATTGAATTGAATATTTAATACATTGTCATTTTGTTTATCTGGAGCGTCTGCAGGCATGGAGCCCCTAAGCTCCCTGTGGCCGCGGTTCGCCGTTCCCAGCCAATGGGAGCTGCGGGAAGTAGCGCCATGTTTTCAAAAATAAAACAATGTAAAATTTTGGACCCTGCAAGTCCACTCAGTCCTACTTCTTGTTCAGCCTTGCAATCCTCTGAGTGTGACCCCCCCCTTAAAAATTAAAAACACTTGTTTTATATATTTAACATCATTATAAATGCTGGAGGCAAAGCAGCATTTGGGGTGGAGGTTGACAGCTTGCGACCCCCCCCATGTAATAACCTTGTGGCCCCCTGAGGGATCCCGACCCCCAGTATGAGAACCCCTGACCTAATACAAGTATTGTAGTGCAATCTCTTTATCATGAAAGTTGAACTTAAAAATGTAGAATTATGTACAAAAAAAGCTACATTCAAAAATAAAACTGTACAATTTTGGAGCCTGCAAGTCCACTCAGTCCTACTTCTTGTTCAGCCAATTACTCAGACAAAGAAGTTTGTTTACATTTGCAGGAGATAATGCTGCCCGCTTCTTGTTTACAATGTCACCTGAAAGTGAGAACAGGTGTTCTCATGGCACTGTTGTAGCCAGCATCGCAAGATATTTACATGCCAGATGCGCTAAAGAGTCATACGTACCTTCATACGTCAACCACCATTCCGGGAGACATGCGTCCATGCTGATGATGGGTTCTACTCGATAACAGTCCAAAGCAATGCAGACAAACACATGTTCATTTTCTGAGTCAGATGCCACCAGCAGAAGGTTGATTTTCTTTTTTGGTAGTTCGGGTTCTGTAGTTTCTGCATTGGAGTGTTGCTCTTTTAAGACTTCTGAAAGCATTTTCAACACCACGTCGCTCTGATTTTGGAAGGCACTTCAGATTCTTAAATTTTGGGTCGAGTGCTGTAGCTATCTTTAGAAATCTCACATTGGTACCTTCTTTGCATTTTGTGAAATCTGCAGTGAAAGTGTTCTTAAAACGAACAACATGTGCTGGGTCATCATCTGAGACTGCTATAACATGAAATATATGGCAGAATGCGAGTAGAACAGAGCAGGGGACATACAATTCTCCTCCAAGGAGTTCAGTCACAAATTTAATTAACACATTTTTTTAACGAGCGTCATCAGCATGGAAGCATGTCATCTGGAATGGTGGCTGAAGCATGAAGGGGCATATGAATGTTTAGCATATCTGGCATGTAAATGCCTAGCAATGCTGGCTACGAAAATGCCATGCAAATGCCTGTTCTCATTTTCTGGTGACATTGTAAATAAGATGAGGGCAGCATTATCTCCTGTAAATGTAAACAAAGGTGTTTGAGCGATTGGCTGAACAAAAAGTAGGACTGAGTGAACTTCTGGCTCTGAAGTTTTACGTTGTTTTGTTTTTGAGTGTAACAAAAAAAATCTACATTTGTAAGTTGCACTTTTAGGACAAAGATTGCACTACAGTACTTGTATGAGGTGAATTGAAAAATACTATTTCTTTTGTTTATCATTTTTACAGTGCAAATATTTGTAATAAAAAAATATACACTTTGATATCATTTACAACACAGAATACAGTATATATGAAAATACAGAAAAACATCCAAAATATTTAATAAATTTCAATTGGTATTTCTGTTGTTTAACAGTGCAATTAAAACTGATTATTCGCAATTAATTTTTTTGAGTTAATTGCATGAGTTAACTCCGATTAATCGACAGCCCTAATTTTTACTAAAAATACACATTCTATAAGATAATCATGTATGGACTGCAACTATGCCTAGACCATATTTTCAGCAAGTTTCAAGCCAGCCTCTAGTTTTGAATGTACAGCTAACTGCAAAGGAATGCACACAATCCACACAGCAAAATCCTGCATTTATGCACATTAGCTTCTTGAATTTATAGTTTGGGTGAACAGCCGCTTTTGCAGGCACAATCTGTTATGTGTAGAAAAGTGAATGTGAAAACAATTGAACTCAGAGATGGGGAACATTTTGCCCTTGTGGTCCTTTCTCCCATTGTTGCATTGAAGAGTGGGGAGGAGGGATGTTATCGAGATAATTCACATCAATACAAATCATAGATATGTGTATGAGTGGGCAGACTCTAGTAGCAATGTTCATTTTGAAGTCTTAGCGTATGACTGGGGGGGGGGGCGGGAGGCCGTTGTTTTAAGCTCACATGCTAACAGTATTCTCTTCTTCCAAAACAAACTATAATTAGAAATATTTGTTCAGAATTCCACTCTCTCTAATGTAGCGTTCACTTGTGATACAGGTCCTCCAGGTCTAAATATCTACAGTAGATTCAGGTAACCAAACTAATATTAGTGTACGGCAGAAATTAATATTCCTGATATAGAGAAAATAAGTGAATATGGAATATTTTGAAATATAATGAATTAACAGCATTCTTATAGTGTTATAACCTTTGTCCCATTCCCCCTGCCACCAGCCAACGAATTCTTTCCTGTAGTTGTTTTTCTTGTGTTGGTTCTATATGAACAATTAAAATATCAAAAAATAATATATTCCTGAGAACGTATACAACGAATTCACTGAGCTATTTTTCAATAGACATTGGAACAAAAAAGGGAGACTGTGCTATTTAACATGAGGAGAACAGACATTTTTAAAGTGTTTTTGTTTTATTTTTTGCCTTTATACGTAATTTATCTTATAGCTTTGTCCTCAACTAACTAAAATGACACATTTAACTAAAATGACACAATTTTGTAGCCAGTGATCCATGACATTAAATATTTGGAAAAGCTATTGATTCACTGAACTGAAAAAAATTAAATATGTTGAGGCATAGCTTCAAAAATAGAATTTCATTTATTGTAAATTATAGTTGATCTTACATATTTTTTTTACTATTTAAAGTACAAAAAAGTGGTCCTGTTTTTTAAATGTAGCCAGATGTAGTGTTAAAGAAAAGCAGCTTGCACCTAAAGCATTTCCCCTTGTTTCCATGTCGTATTCCTCTGCATGTACCTCTTTCTGTTTGCATTAGTCATTCTCTCTAGGTAAATTGTCCATAAGACCAATGATTCCATTAGCAAATTATCCAGAAAATGTTGTCAGTGCACATTGTGACATTTTGTGCCACTGGTGGATTTGCTGCTATTCCAGTGGTCTAATTAACCTGGCAGTTATCTCCTGTACCCAACATTGTCATCTCGTTTTCCTGGGTTCAGACCTCCTCCTCCTCCCCCACCCCCACCTTTAAATGAATATCAGATTTACTATTGATTCCTCCCCCCTCCTTTTTCCCCCCCCTTCCTTTTGATTGGCAGTATCATCCAGACAAACAGAGTGCAGATGTGCCAGCAGGAGAAGTGGAGGAGCGTGTGCAGAGGTTCATCGAAATTGATCAAGCGTGGAAAATTCTAGGGAACGAAGAGACAAAAAAAGAGTATGACCTACAGCGCCGTGGTAGGTTCCTGCCGAGGAGTGCTGGCTGTAGTGGCAACAGCTCTTTAATGCAGGGGCTGCAATAGTAGTTAGATAGTATTTTAAAAAGCTTCTTGTTTCTGAACCAAATGTTTTATTTGCTCTTGTCCTACTTTCATATTTGGATATGATATTGATAAATACACATACATTAACCAGTAAAAATATTGAATTACTTCCAGTGAGGCATTAGGTAGTGGTACTTCTAATAATTTTAATAAATATGGAATTTAGACTGTAATTATGTATCATTTTTTTATCTTTTTTTTTTTTTTATCTTTTTATCATTGCAGCAGTTTCAGTACATTTTCTTAACTACGTCAAGTTATGGCCAGTACTATATTTTGTTGGAGCAGTTTAGATATAGGTACTGAGTAATTTATGTCTAAGATACAGTATATCATATGGCTTTATAAACACTTCAAAATTATTAAGGCACATTCTTTTTTGGGTGTGTGTATTTTAGGATAGCTTTCATAAATCTTCTCTAGTACAATTACTCTTTATGAAGCAGGTTTATAAATAATATTCCAGTAAAACACATTAACTAGGGAGCTCCAGCATGCATTTCTTTTTATACATCTCAGAAAATAGCTTCTTAAAACAGCGACAGGCTGTTGTGAGAAAGAAAGGGGGGAAATGTAGGTCAGGTCTGTCACACATGGGCTACCATTACATGAAGTGATAGGCTGTCTTTCTGTTCTGGCCTCAGGATAGGAGTCCCTCAGCCTTCCATTAGAACCTTCAATAAATGTATATCCACCCTACATGTTAATGGGGGGAGTCAATAATAGAGTATTGCCCGTGGGGAAAACACTCCGTCGCGCTCTCCAGTAACACACACTGGTCCAGCATTGACGTGTAGCCACCACCACTTTTCAATGTGTCTGATAAAAGCCCACTGTCTCTGCAGCTTATTGAATTCCCTTCCATTGTACATTGGCACACCATCAAACCTTTCTCTCTTGCACTGATTTTAACTCCCCTGCTGCAAAGGTTACCAGAACTTTATTTGAGAAACAAAAGCTTAGTCATAGTAGCAGATATACATCATTGTAGGATAAGAAGAAAGATATACAGTGCATAGAAGTTTATTTTCAGCATGAATTTCTAATTATATTTAAATGTATCACTTTCTCAGATAGTGTGAGAGTATTGAGGGGAAGGTAACATTTTAAAAAGAATAGCTGAACAAATGATTTTCAAACTGGATTTGTGGTTTTTTTTTCATTTAAGCAGTATTATGATTACATTGAAATGACCTATTACCTCAGCGCTATCCAAAAAAAAAAAAAAGAAAAAAAGCCTGATTTAACTTCAGAATAGGAATTTCTCATAACTCTCATAACACTTCATTATGCTTTTAGATTTTTACAGCACTCTTGTCACCCACTGTAATAACTACTGCATGCTTAGGTGTGATGAAATTAATAAGAGTTTCAGCTATAAATCTTCATTTTTATGTATGTGATGGGTTTAATTTAAAGCCTTAATGTATACCAGAGAATTTTAATATACTGGGCTCAATTCCACCAGTGCAGTCAGTGGAATTACATCAGGAATGAATATAGTATATTCAACAGACTCAGATTGCTTTTAAGTAGCTTTGTTTTTAAAGCATCTTAGCGTGAATCAAAGGTGTATTAATATGTGCTGAGACAATTGCATCCAAAGTTGTTGTTCTAGAGAGTTATCTCAAGAGAATGTAAAGACACTTAAAAAAGGAAAACAAATTGTACATTTATTATTTATATGAACCTGAAAGCTCCTTTGGCACTCCCAATTGTGTATCATGAAGATTATGCATTTTAAAATATAAGGTTCTGTTCACACAACACTGGTGTGATTCAAATAAAGTTGTGCACAGGATGTACACTTCCACTGTCATTTTGAATTTCAACTACTTCACAGTAAGTTCATTAGCAGCAGAATGGCAGTGAAATTGACTAGAATCCTGTTCTCTGAATTGCCAGTACAGCACACTTCAGAAATAATGATTCTGATCAATAATGGACACTTCTGCTAGGGCAGGAACAAAGGGGAAGAGTTATGAGGAAGAGTTTGGCTCAGATACTTATCCAAATTTATTTGGTCTGGAAATCTTACAAGAACTGCCTTTTTTGTACGCTTTGTGAAAATTTCACTAACTCCTTGTTTTGCCAGGTTGGAAATGAAATAAGACCACCACTTTTTCATAATATTGAATCTTCTGCTTCTAATCCTTATCAAAAGCATGAAGGAGAAGGAAAAACGCACATTATAGTTTACCTATTAAAAAAGGAACTTCTTTCCAGATCTGGCCTAAGATTCGTTCATTTCTGATCATAACTCCCCTTCCTAAAAGATTCACATTCAATTAGTTTGAGAGGCTAATCTGAATTAGGCTAAAACTCCATTGAACATCCCAACTTTATATACAGTACAAATGCTCAAATCCAGCTAAATTGGTGGTGGTAGTAGTTACCAAATGTTACCATTTGACTGGTGGTTTATGTGTAATGGGTTTGATTCCCATGGACATGTGTCTACATCACAACATATTTGACATCCTTGAATTGTCCTGTATCCCTCTCAGAAGTTGCCCTTCCAAGTTAATGTTTATGAACATTAGGGGAGCGTACTTGCACTGCTGCCTTTCTATGTATCTGTACCTATTCTATTTCTGAAGGCTTTAAGTCTCTAGGGATCTCTGTATGGTACTTTTTATGAGCAGTAAATTCTCAAAACGTTAGTTTTTAAACAATGTGTAAAGGTGAGGAAGTCGCTACACACCCCGGTGTGGCCCAGTATGATGCTGCAGGTATGCCCCACCTTAATTTCCCGTTTTGGGTGGCAGTAGGTTCACTTTAACAGCCTTGGGGAAAGAAGCCAACACACACTAACAAAAGAGCATTTCCTCTTTTCAATAAGACTTTAGGAAAGGAGTAACTATGGTAGATAAATCATAAGGTCCTCACCTCAGAACCCTGGTTCATCTCTCAACTTAAAGTCCACAAAACAAAGCCTTTGGTTAGGCTGGTCTCCTAGAGCCTGAGAGAAAATAACCATTACATACTGCAGTCTACATGGCTTCTACTACCTCTCTCTCACTCAGCTTCCACTTCCTGTTTATATAACCCTAGGCCAAGGCAGGGTCTCCTTGTTTAGGTTCTGAAGTGTCCCTTAAAGGAGCTGTACAGTCCTTCACACAGTGCAGAGCAGCATAAAAAGCAAAAATATACAATATACAACAATTTCTATTTTTTTAATAGAAAAGTAATTCTGAAGAATTCTTTTTTTCCCTTTTAACTTAAACAAGTTAGGCTCAGCATGCCTAAGCCTCAAAGCTTCTAGCTTGATAAATTCATGGAGAATAGGTCTATCAATGGCTATTAGCCAGGATGGGCAGGGATGATGTCCCTAGCCTCTGTTTGCCAGAAGCTGGGAATGAGCGACAGGCGATGGATCACTTGATGATTAGCTGTTCTGGTCATTCCCTCTGGGACACCTGGCACTGGCCGCTATCTGAAGACAGGATACTGGGCTAGATGGACCTTTGGTCTGACCCAGTATGGCCATTCTTATGTAAATATCTTAACTTACAAAATGTCTACTCTTTGGAGTGGTAAGATTTTCACATAAATTTGTGCTCAGATGCAGACTCTGACTTTGCTATAGCTCTGCAGTTGAGCAGATAAGCTCCAAAACAATATTAAAGAGGATTTTGGAAAGCTTTTGTAAAATGTAAAGAAAAATGATTAAAATCCTGTATTAACCAAGTTAGCAAAGTTTCCTTTATCTGGAAGGACTGGTGAAGTGCTCAACCGTTGGAAGGATTCTTGAACGTTGGGTTTAGGGTTTCCCAGATAATTGGAAAAAATAGCTGGTTATAAAATATCCTTGTTTGTAGTTTAGGGCTTGCCTTACAGTATCATCACTTTTAAAGCTTCAAAACTGTCCCGGGCGGTACTCTTACTCTCAGCTTTGTGCAAATCCCTTTGTGTGAGGTGGAAATACCATAGTGGTGGATGGAGATTTAGAAAGGGAGTCTTACACTGGTCCAGTTGTGCAGAAATGAAGAACATTTAAAGAAGAAGTAGTTTACCTTTCATTTTTTTCATCTTCTTGTCACACACTCATTTTAGTTAAGGGTGTTTTGAAAATGAGCACTCTTCCCTCATCCCAACTTTCCCTTCTCATCCTACATTGAAATCATAATGCTGTGTTTGACATCAGAATGTGGATGCAGAGCTGATTGCTACAAGAGTAGCATTACAACTTCACTGCAGGATCAAGCAGGAGAAGCAAGAGAGAAGTGCCTATAAAAATGCTTTTAATAGCTAGTACAAGTGGCAAAGAGAACTCTGACTAGCATATGACAAGAAAATAGAGATATTTTAATATGGTGTATTTTTAGTTGTTCCCTAGTATGAAAATCCCTTTTAAAAAAGCATAAGTAAAGCTCAAAAAAGCCTTTTAAAACCAAAATAAAGCTTCAAGCACAGCCACAATGTGGCAGGCCCTGTGGGACTCTCTGAAACCCTGCAGTTTGCCTGGCAGGTCTACCACTCTTTAAGTGACAGCACTGTACATTGTATTTCTGGCAAAGGATCTTAAAATTGTGGAACTTCATGGGCACTCGGTGACTTAAGGGATTGATAATGGGACACAGAGAGGCTTTTACCACTAGGGCGTTCAAAATCCAGGCCATGTTCATAGTGGCTGTAAATTAACCCATTGGTGGTTGTTTAGCCTGTGTGCAATGAGTTAATCTCATTCTAGTCCTAAAAGCACAATTAACTATTCACAGCGGTACCTTAAAGACTAACAGATTTATTTAAGCATAAGCTTTCGTGGGTAAAAACTCCACTTCTTCAGATGCATCCACGAAAGCTTATGCCCAAATAAATCTGTTAGTCTTTAAGGTGCCACCGGACTCCTTGTTGTTTTTGTGGATACAGACTAACATAGCTATATCCCTCTGATATTCACAGTGGTGTCTCTTCCTAATAGTCGCAGTTTAGGTCAGATTTGAATGGCTCATAGAGACAGAACTAATTTCTCAGCCACAGAAATGATTTCTCCCTCCAGAATAAAGTTATTACACATTAAAAGGACTGTGTGGTGAAGCTTGTTTTTTCCATTGCCTGTACTGTACTTGTGAATAAACAGAAGGGAGACGACTTTCTCCCAGTTTGTCAATGGAGTCAGTCTTGCAAGTTGCTGAGCACTTCCACCCTGATCTAGCAAATCACTAGGCACATGCTTAATTTTGAACTCTTGCATAGTTCCCTTAGAGTAAGGGGGTTCACACACATGCTTGAAATTAAGCACATACTTAAATGTTTTCCTAGATCAGGGTCAGAGTGCTCAGTGCTTTGTAGGATTGAGTCCTGCATTTACTCAAGCAATTTTTATAAGGTTTTGCAAGTTAGTCTTTATATCCATAATTAAAATACAAATTGTTTTCATTTTTTTGTTAGCTTGGAAGCTTAAAAAGAGTAACTTTTAGCAAATTAAATTGGCTGAAAATTGATGGGTGGAATTTTCAAAGGGACCTATATCCCAGCCTCTAGTGCTTTATGAATTAGTGTCCAGGTTGCAACTTGAAAGCTTGACCAAATATATGCATATAATGTGAAAATATTTACTTGCTACACATCAGAGGCAATGAAGGAGATCAGCGTTGTTACCTCTTACATCATACCACTGTATTAAACTATAGTAGTTTTGTTTAAAAATAAATATTTAAGAAGCAGTGTTTTATCAAAAACATGGGATATTACTTTTAGGAACAATTCTCAACTCTCAGCCTCCTTTCCTCAAAACTTTTACTGAAATCATATTTATGTATTTTGTAACACTTCCTAATGTTTATATTAAATTAAACAGATTGCTGGTTAGTAAAAAACCATAGTAGTACTTGAAAAAGAATAAATATATGGTGTACTTAAAACACAAAAACCTCCGCCTCTAGCAGTACCAAAGTTTTGAATACCAATGTGACTTATTTTTAATTTTGTGATTATTGAGGCCCGCTAGGTATTTCACACTGTATTCAGTCTGGCAATGTATAAGCTGTACCTTTTTTCTTCATAACTGTAATATAAAAAATTCGAACACTTCCCAGAATACTGATCACTGAGTATTGCATATTTTAACTGTTCTTAGTAGTTTAAAAAGGTTGGATTTTCATTTATCATTTGTTTAAAAACCCAAAATATTTATTGTATCCCTAAGCAAAGCTTAAAAACCTTTCCTCCTTTAAATTTTGTGAATGACCCAGCAAGAGCTCTAGTAAAGCTTTACTGAACCAAGCTGCTAATAGTTATTTGATGTTATTCTGCGGCCTTAAAGAATCTCAGTAGATTTTCCTTTTAATCTCCTTGAATTGCAGGCTCATAAACCTCTCTGATGAGCCTGCCAGTGTTTTCTTAGATCCTACATTCGAGACAATGGATCTGCAGAATCCTTTCACCTCTTGTTGTCAGAAAAATGCCATAGAACACAAGGTCGTTGGGCCTGTACTTCTAAAGATTTAATGATTGTTTTCAAGTAACTGTGGAAAACCAGATCATCTTATTTTGTATCTGCGTTCAGGAATGTATCTCAAAATATGCAGATCTAAACAACTTGAGGAGTCAAATACATATACGTATCTATTTAAGCATACAAAACATAGAGCTAACCTCTGGTATGAATACCAGTTTGAATAACCTTTATATCTCCTAAATCCATAAAAAACAGCTCTCATCAAAACAACCAGTAGCTGTGGAGAGTTGTAAGATGCAAACTACAGTACAGTTAAAATAATAAAGACAGGCACACAGCTATTATTAAGTAACACAGACTCTGTGGATATTGCAAGATTAGTAATCTTGCAGTCAAATTTGCAAAACTCAGATCAGCCTTCACTTTCTATAATAACGGGCCAAGTCCAAAAATCCATTTATGCTGTGTTAAAACATTTTAGATTGGATAATATGTTGAACGGGGAAATTTAGAGATAAAATTAGCGTTGTTCAATTTTGAAAAAGAAATGTTTGCTGTTAGAAGCAGACAAGCAAATAATTGTAGCATACAAAATAAAGTGATGGCATGTGTATTGGGTTGTATATTATGCTTGAAGGCTTTACAGAGAGACCATGTTAATTGAAAATTAACTTTTTTGAAGGTAACCTGATTATCAAATCATTATTAAAGGTAATTACAGGTCAAGCATCATATTCTGAATGACTTTTAATAATAATGGGTCAAATTATTTCCTGCTGTAACTCTGTTGATTTCAGTGGAAGTACACTGAGGATGAATCTGGCCCATTGAAGTTTTTAAATTACAATTGCAGCAGTGGACAGGAAAAGCACAGTTTAAATTCTAAACATCAGGCTCCATCCTATAGGGTATTTGAGTTAGAGGGACTGCTAGTGGCCTGATTTCCTCAATCTCCCACCTATTTCCAAAGTCAACAAAGGTGTTGTAGGAAGCATGGTGGGGATTGTGAGAGAAACACTGCTCCCCCCATGTCACTGTTTCTCCCTTGGTTTGCCCCTATCCTTGCTTGTGTGTTGAAATCCCCTTCATGGTGGCATGTGGCCTCTCCCTCCCTTGTGCATGCTACCTGTGAAGTACTACCTCCATTCGCATACCCGTTTGTATGAGAAACTTGTCCTGACACAGAGCACTCCTTCATGAAATCTGTGAAGGGTGGCCTGTTTTTTCAGCCCAATTTATGTCTTCCCCCTTCAAGGGAAGCTGGGAAATGGTGGGACTTCCACAGCCTAAGGTAACTTTTTTTTCTCTGCCTGCTCACTACACTGCAGAGGGGAAGTTGGACCTATCCTGCCCTCTGAAACTTTCTCCCCTTTCTTCACAAGTTTCTCTTTCTCTCGCCCCACCTCTAAGAAAAGAGGCCTCATAGTGAAGTCATCTTCTTGTCCCATGAAATAGAATAAGAAAGTAGATAGGTGTTTTTTTCTCCCAAGTCACTACAGCAGGAATCAGCAAAGAAGAGACTGACGGAGACTTTTTCTTTTTGTTGCTGCCAGAAATATTAATGGTTTCCATTATAATAAATGCTTTATGACTACAAGTCTGTAAGTTGGATTGAGCAGAACCCAAGTAACGTTAAAATATACTTCACATGAATTAAGACAATACTGAACTTTCATTTTATGTTGGACATTTTATTTTAGACACATTACAGTTTTTGAATAGGCGGAAGAAAATGAGCAAAAGAATGCTCAGTGCCACTGTGTGTGACTAGTTCTAGCTAAAAGCACTACCCTAGCTCTTATTTGGCTAATTTAGAGCAAAGACTGAACTGAACAGTAACTGAACATGACCTCTCAATGTGATGCTGTGTCCAAAAGACCTATAGTGTGATCCTGGGATGCATAAATGAGAATCTCTATTAGTAGTAATAGAGAGGGGTTTTTTTTACTTCTGTATTTGGCAATGGTGTGACCGCTGCTTGAATGGTGCGCACAGTTCAATAAGGATGTTCATAAATTGGAGAGGGTTCGGAGAAGAGCCACGAGAATGATTAAAGGATTAGAAAATATGCCTTATAGTGATAGACTGAATCTGTTTAGTTTAACAAAGAGAAGGTTAAGGAATGACTTGATTACAGTCTATAAGTCTCTACACGGGGAACAAATATTTAATAATGGGTGCTTCAATCTAGCAGAGAAAGGTATAACACGATCCAATGGCTGGAAGTTGAAGCTAGACAAATTCTGACTGACCATTTTTAAATCAAGATTGGATGGATACCTAGCACACTCATGCAATTACTTTGAGGAAGTTCTGTTGCCTGTGTTATACAGGAGGTCAGACTAGATGATCACAATGATCCCTGCTAGCCTTAGAACCTATCTGTCTCTCTGAATAAGAAAGATTGGTTGACTGGTATCTCTCAGTTATCTTTTTTCCTCATACTCCTTTTGTGTCTCTCTTTTAATAGTAGCAAAGTGTTAGAAGTGTGTGGGTTAATTTTATTTTAATCTGTACCTCTTTAATATACTGTATGTATTTGGGATAGGCTAGGTCAAGGAGGTTTTATTGATCCTTTCATTATCTCTGAGTTCTCTGATTTGTTTTAATTGCCTTCATTTAGTCTAATTTAGATGATATTTCAAGTAAAATTAGAATCACAATTTAGTTGCAAAAGAAAACCTAGAACACAGGCCAGATTTATACTAACTGGCTGTTAATTATTTGCATTTTTAAAAAAGAATAATTCTTAATGTCCAGTGTTTATATATTAGTGAAAAATGATAATTAAGGCAGTTAAAATAAGTGTTTCATTTCACTACTGATAAATTAATATTTGCTAACTGCTGTGTTATGTGTATAAGAGTGACACCAAGATGGTAGACCTACAATTAAAAAAAAACCAAAACACTTTTGTTCAAAGATATTCTTCTGGATGATCAAATGTTAACCATAGAGAAATTTCTGAGTGCTGGTTGATAGGGTCATGCATATATAATTGGTTCATATGTTCCCTTGTTACAACAATATAATATACCACCGGGGGCGGGATTGATTTAAGTCACCAATTTAAATATGATTTCAATCATGAAACCATAATTTAAATCATCCATTTAATCTTGTTTTACATTTGTATTTTTAAAATTATTTTCCTAAAGAAAGGTTCATTCTTACTAGTCTTACATATGATCACTAACACATACCCTTTACACTAAATTTGATCATTCTTTTTGCTAACCAGGAGGATATACACATGTATTTAAGCAATTCTTTGGATTAACATACATTTATTCAGATTCTTATTTTTTATTATTGTATATTAAATTAGAAAATGAATGACACTTTTTTATTTACTAAGTAATTAATATTTATCCATATTTGTGTCAAGCTGCACTTGGATGGAAATTGGAATTCAATTAAAATGCACAAAAACAGCATTTTATAAATTATTAGTTAAATAAAATAACCTTAAATGTGCTGGAAACATAAAGAAAAAAAGGTAGTTTTCTCAAAACATGTTCTGCATTTAAAATTGATTTTATTAAATTAAGTATTATCTGTAATAAGTATATTGCACTGATACTTTTTCTGTACACCATGTCCTTCAAGGATTTAGAAATAAAAGATCTCATCCTCTTGCACTTCATTTTTATTCATATATTGGCAGAGGAAAACAAGCTTGCTTTCTTTTTCAACTCCCAATCAGTTTCTCAACTTGGAATGAACTAGTCATTGAAGTGAACTAGTCGAATGAACTGAAATGAAGAAACTGTTTTTTCTGTAACTGCAGAAGAGTCTACTGCTGTCAAAAGTTGGTGTAGCACTTCAACAAACTCTAAGTCCAGGTGTTTAGCCTGTGACTTCATTTCATTGGTTTGACTTTCTTTAAAACTTTGGCAACAAATGTACTGCTTGAATATTATTTTTTAATTTAAATGATTTCATACATTATAGTAAGTTAAGGCCTTAATATATGTTGTCATGATTTCAAATTTAATTTTAAAGTTTTTTAAATTGATTTTTATCCACTCTACATACCACTGTGCTGTCAAATTAAGAATCCTAATTATGAATGGCTTGCTTTATACAGTTAATGTTTGAAGTCGACTTATGTAATAGTTCTATATGTTCTAAAATTTTTAAGTGATTGCTCTCACATCATAAGCCTTAATACCATCATATAGAAAATGGACACTAGACTAGATTTAGCCTATTATACCTAATCTACAGGGAAAGGTGCAAATTACTTTATGTAGTCGCCTCATGTAGTTTCATACAAGGGGGAAAAAGTGTTTAAATTACTAATAACACAACAGTCTACACGCATATCAATCTTACCTAAGGTCCAGGTAGGCCTACTTTATCCCAGACACCTCCACCTCAGAGGACTGGGGTTCAGTCTACTTTATAGTAGCCTCTGCCTTTTTCCCCTTTTCTTCAGGGGCTGAGTTTTTAACCACCTCATAGTTCTTTTTCAGCTTCCTAACTGGTTTCTCTCTTACTATGGATACGGTTGTATTTAGCTGGGATTAAAGTAAAACTTCAAAATGAATGACACCTGCATTGTCACTTAAGTATCTGTCTTAAGTATTAAGTATTAAGTATAAGCTTAAGTATCTAAGCTATCGCAGGGATCGGCAACCTTTGGCCCGCGGCCCGCCAGGGTTTGTTTACCTGCTGCATCTGCAAGTTTGGCCGATGGCGGCTCCCACTAGCGGGCTGCGTGCCAAAGGTTGCTGGGCCGGTTTGTTTACCTGCCGCGTCTGCAGGTTCGGCCGATCACGGCTCCTACTGGCTGCGGTTCACCTCTCCAGGCCAATGGGGGCTGCGGGAAGCGGCGCGGGCCGAGGGATGTGCTGGCCGCTGCTTCCCGCAGCCCCCATTGGCCTGGAGCGGCAGACTGCGGCCAGTGGGAGCCGCAATCGGCCGAACTTGCAGACGCGGCAGGTAAACAAACCGGCCTGGCCCTCCAGGGTGCTTACCCTAGCGGGCCGCATGCCAAAGGTTGCCAATCCCTGGGCTATTGGATGCTGTGATGTGCTTTCCTGCATAGTGCTCTCAGCTCCTGCTGGAAGTAACCGTTTGTAATCTTATAGCAGAAAACGCTAACAATCAGACAAGATTTATAAATGTTTATAAAATATTACAAGTGTTTGTATGGCCTTCACACCAAGTATATATGGTGGCTAGTATATAGGACAGATAATTCCACAGTATCGGCTGTGCACCACCTTATAACAGTGACTTTACACGGTTCTCTATCTCTTAGCAAGTGCTGCAGCCTGCCAGTAGACCTGCCCTGCCTCTCACATGTCACTTTAGGAACACTTTGCCCTCCTCTTCCTTCCAGAGCTAGCAGGCCTGCTAACTGAAGCACGCACCGAGTGGAGGAAACAATGCTCGTTCAGTAATAATGCCGTAATCCTGACTAGTGGCTAACTATGTCTATAGTCGTCTTCCTGCTCCTTGTCATGTCTACTGCCAGTGGCTTAGTCTTTATATTCCTGCAAAGCAGGTCCTGCTAGTCATACATTTTCCTCTCTCCCTTCCCTCCCAGTCGACTCTGTCTAGTGCACAGCCACCATGGGAACTTACGCTCCACGCAGGTCCTGGATCTGCTTTATCTCCCTGTCCCGGGAAAGGTTTTCCTGCACCACGGTATCCTGATGTACCTCAATGATATCTTCTCCATGGGCACTTTTCCCTTAGTCCCCGGATTCTTCCCTCAGTAGCCCTTTTCACTGTCTTTTTTTAAGCTGCTATCCTCAGTTTCTCTCATCCAAATAGAAGGGCAAAAAGTCCTGAGGAAAAGGATAGGCCAAGTCCTCCTCCATTTCAGAGGATGGTGAAATACTCTGCTTCCATTGAGGAATATAATATAAATGCACAAAGTCATACAGTGCCCTGAAGAGAAACCTACCTATCTGACCATAGGAAGGCGAGTAGATGCATTGCCCAAACTGGTTGCCCAAGTTATATAAAGACCCTGAAACTCAAAAGAGCCCCAGGCTTATTCATTGAATAAGAATCTGAAATCCACCATTTAAGAGGGATTAATGTTGTTTTAGCTGCAGCTCTGTGACAGGCCACGTCCTATGTTGTAACCTCTAAAGGCCTTGAGCAAACTGCATATATCAAATCTAAGTAGGCTGGGAAAGTATAAAAACTAGTTAAGGGTCTTTGTTCTTCCAATATGATGTGTCAAATTGCATTACATGCTTTACATTCCATTTCATGCTGTTCTTCATCATTGCTAACTGTGGATCTTTGAGCATCAGAACATCTAAATCTCCCTTGGTACAGGCCAGGACTATCATTCTAAAGCTGTTTGGAGAGATCCTGTATATCATAAAAGAATGTCTGGATCTCAGCAAGCTTTGACTCTCTGTAGACAAAAAGGTTAATTCTGGGTCCTCCTTTCAGAAGTCCAAGAGTAAGCAGGGGCCTAGCATTTCGGCTCTAGAAAAGTAGCTACATCTGTTATTCTGGGCATTTATATCATGCTTGTCACAATGGTAGCTAAACTTAAAAATGAAAGCTTGCCCATTTAAACCTCCCTCGCATCCTTTCGGGTGAGTGGATGACCTATTTAAATCAGTATCCTGCCCTTCAATGTTTTCTTAAGCTTTTGGAAGCATCTTTGGGGTATTGTGAGTCACTCCTAGCCTTTTAACAGAGACATTAGCACCAAAACTATTTTAGAGAAATGCCTCTTTGACCACAGTATCGGCCATCCAGTGATTTGACTGGTGAACTGCGTATACACCGGGCTACCAATGTATAGGTAAGAAACCAAATAGTTCTGTCTCTTCAGTTTATCAGAACTGAACATGTATCACTACTTTCTTTTAGAAGATGATCTAATGCAAACATGGCCAGTGGATGCTCAAATTTATCTTGAAGACATGTCCTGGAATAAGGGTATGAATGTTTCACCTTTTTTATATGGGGAGAGGAGGGATGGGATAGCTAACAGACTTGACTAGAGTCATCCTGGCTGCTTCCTCAGGGCAGGTCTACACTACCGCTTAAGTCTATCTAACTTACATAGCTCAGGGGTTGAAAAAGCCTCCCCCCATACCGCCCCGCCATGCAAGTTTCAAGGCAAGTCCATACCGGGGCTACGTCAGCAGGAGATGCTCTCCTGCCGACATAGCTTATAGTTTTTGCCAAGGTGGAGTAATTATGCTGACAGGAGAGCACTCTCCCATCAGCATAGCGCGTCTTCACCAGATGCGCTACAGCGGCGCAGCTGCATTGGTGCACCTGCACCAATGTAACACTGTAGTGTAGACTTGCCCTCAATCTTTGAGCCTCTTTGAGCTTTTTAATGTGCCTTGACTGTGATGACTGGAAATGTTTGCTAAGTTTTCTATATCTCGTTTGACATGTTATTGTTCTGATTTATCTAAACTTCTGTATGTGGCTTGTCTTTCCCTTTGAAATTTACTTCCTCCCCCTTCTTTTTTTTTTGTTTGTTTTCTTTGCTTGTATTTTGACTTCATTTAATCTTTGCTGCTCTATTCTTCATTGCCCAATATTTTCCTTTTTCTCATCAGTCTCATCTTCTCATATCTTTATAAGTTATGCAAATGCCCTTCCTCAGTGCTGCTAGATATAGATTTGGAATTGCCATTTGGCTTTCCATGGTAGTCAATAGTTTTGCTCTCCTTTTGCTGTTTTCAGTGGTAGAGAAAACTCTTCCTTCCTCAGAGAAGCAAGTGGGTTTGAATCCTTTGCTGTTCTCACACACAAGATTTCCATTTTGTCAGTGTTTCACCTCTCTACTTCATTATAATTTGTGGGGTTTTATCATTTGACATTTTATTTTTAAAAATCGTGGAAACTGTGTAACTTGCCCTCTCCTTCATGCTTCCCCTCTCTCCTCCAACCTAACTTCAGAACTGTTTTTGAATCTTCATAACCTGCATTACTGAGGCCAATTACAGAAAATTGTATTTACAACCTGTTTTCACATAAGTGATTTCCAGACTTCTCCAAGATTCTTGGCATTCTTTCACAATCCAGTCCTCCTTGCTCAGAGTTCACCACTGGTTCTCTGCAGATTCCTAGCACTACTTCATTGGTGGGGGTACACTTTTAAAAATTGAATTATTGTTTGTTTTTATTAATGAAAAGATTCCTCTCCTGCTAGGCACAGGGAGTGCCTCATAGTCAATGAAACAATAGCCTTTTATGTTACAGATATAGCTATCTGAGAGTTAAATACTATTGTAGGAGCTGTTGTATTCAGGCTCTACCTTTCTTAATAGTGATAAGAGGTCCTTCACAAACTCTGCAAACTTATAACCTCCATCATCAGTTCAACAGTAAGATTACATATTTCAATCTTAAAAAGGAGCTTTGCAATGATGGCTTCAAACAATTTGTTTGTTCTCAAGCACTAAGTTTTTTTTTAAATTGTTTGTTTCAACAGATGAAGAATGTTATACACGCTTATGCCGATGTGGTGGGAAGTATACTGTCTCCAGAAATGAAGCTGAAGAGGTTTCCTTGGTTTGCTGTGACACGTGTTCATTAATTATAGAGATCCTTCGATGAAATAACAGTTGCCCCACTTGCATTTGTTGGTTTCATCCAGCTGAATAGTCAGTGGACAGAATCGGTTAGTAAATGTTTCAGGGGAAAGGTGTGCATTGCAAGTGCTAGCACACTGTCAGGGCTGAAAAGGAGGGCTTAAATCTATTTTCAAGTTTTAACCAGAAGACCTTAAACAAAAGAGCTGTAAGTGCTTCAGTTAATCAAATTAGATACATTTCTGTACTTAATAGAATTTGAACTGTCCTGTGAAAATGGTGCTTGTTCTGCTTGTTTTCACTGATTTGAAAACTGTCCTTTTCCTGCCCTAAAAATGAGTGCTTTCATCATTTTTAATTAATTTATTTACATTCCGTTTGTTTGGTCTAGATGCCACTCGTTTCTCCCTAAGATTATAGCAGTTATAGCTGGGGGACTACCTTCAGAGTAGCTAAATCTCACATTACCATCAAAGATGACAAAAGTTACCTTATAATACTTAACACTGAAACTGTTACTGGAATTGGAAGAGAATGGAGATCAGCCTAATATGTTCAAAGGAAGGAAGGTAAAATTTCTAGGAAGCAGCTGCTGTACGAAACAATGGTCCTGTGCCTTTTTAAAAAATGGTCAAAGTTTTTTAAGCAATCTTACAATATGCATATGCAACTGAATTGAGGGGCTTATGTGCACAAAGTTGTTACCTCTTTCCTACATGTCATGTGTTAGTAGACTCCAGTAGTTAAGATCAGAGCTATGTAATAGTTTAATGACGTCTCCCATATATTAAGGACTGCATTTCTGCAAATGTGCTGTTTGAAGTGTTACTAATACAGAGTGGTTCTGCCACCTCAAGAATTTGCATGGTGACTTGTGTCCAAGAAACAGCTTTGCAATCATAGTTTTGTCTAAGTCATTTGGACTTTTAATTTAACTACATTGGTAATATTTTATGAATGGAAACTTGAGCGTAAGTCCACAATAGGATTTAGGCACAAAGTCAAAAATTTAGATCCTCAAAGCCCCTGCTCAGCTGCTGCCTAACCCTGCATGTGGCTAAAATTTCTAGGTGCCTAAGTTGCCAGTGGTGAAATCCCCAACATGCCTACAGTTCTGTGAGTGGACAAGTACAAAGCCACCTAAGTCCTGACACTGCTGAGCTGCTCAGGGTCTGATTTGGTAGGTGTTCTCAGAGTCTGCCTAAGAGCATGCCTACTGGATTGGACCCCACGTAAAACAGGATGGGTATAGCAGTAGCCCAGTAGTTGAACACTCACCTGGGATATGAGTGATCTGGAGCAAGGACTTGAACCCAGGTCTATCCCATCTTAGATGAATATCCCAATCACTAGGTTATAGGGTATTGTGAGTGAGTCTCTCCTATTGATGTTGTTCTACTTAAATAGTCATTGGTACAGGGACCAGACCTGCGTCCCACAGATGAATATCCTAACCACTGAGCTATAGAGTCACTCTCTCTGGCCCAATTAATAATGGCCATCGTCACTACCCAATTTTTTTTATGAGAAAGGGCTGACCTTGCTTAAACTCCCCCTAGAGTTAGACACGTATGGCTGTGAATCCCTAGTGAAGATGGGTGCCCAGCTGCCCTTGAGGGGCAGGGCAACTCATGCTGTATATGTTCTGTGGAATGTTACTGAAAAATGACTGGAGTGGCAAAAGAAAGTTAACCTGTCAGCACTATGGCTACTGCCATACCAGCATGGGGTGCCTGAGGACATAAAAAGCGACAAAGAGTCCTGTGGCACCTTATAGACTAACAGACGTATTGGAGCATAAACTTTCGTGGGTGAATACTCACTTAGTCAGACTTTTGAGTTAGTCTGGATCTGTAGATACAGACTAACACGGCTTCCTCTGATGAGGACATAAAGTATCTAATAGAGAAACTGCACCATGGTACATTTAGCTGCGTGAGGGTCAATGGCTGTATTAGAGACTGATTTTCAATAGAATTGGCGTATAACAGGGATGTGTTCTCTCACCTGCATTATTATTTAATGTTCTAATAGACTATCTGATTGAGGACAATATAGGAGGTGTGAAACTTAGATTCATTTTTTGAGGATCTCAAGTGTATGGATGATATTGCCTTACCTGGTATTGACCAACTACAGCTAATGTTGGAAGAACTGCAAAAAATTGCAGAATCTATGGGACTTCAGATTAATGGTTATAAAGCCAAAGCCATGCATGCCTCCTGTAAAATGGAAACAAATGACCTGCCAGTGCTGCAAGTAGATGTTAATGACACTGAATAGGTGAATAGTTTTATCCATTTGGGTAGTCAGTTGACAGCAGGAGGTGCTGTATCCAGAGAAGTCATATGTTAGATTGGTTTTGCATTAATGGCATTTCACCATCTTCAGAGCCCTCTATTTGGGCAGCAGGATATGTGTGTTACAATTAAGAATTCAATGCAGTAGCGATGATAACTCTGTTATCTGTATGGAGGAGAAACATGGCCATTAAAAACAACTGAGAAGAGAATACTAGATAGTTTTTAGTGTCAAAAGTTATAGCATATTCTTAAAATCCATTAGTTTGACTTTTGCCACAGACTAGATGAACCTGGCAAGTTGCAACAGTTGAGAACAAGTTGACAGAAATGGTGGGGTCGTGTCCAGTGTGAAAAAGGAGGTACTCTTTTACAGAAGGTTAATAGAGCTGAGGTTGAAGAAAGCAGAGCATGAAGCCAGCCATGAATGAAGTTGGAAGATACTATTTTGAGGGATTTAAGAAGCCTAAATCTTCCCATCCTGACTCTTGCTGAAGGAAGAAAACTTGCAAGGGACCATTCAAGATGGAAGTCCTTTCTACGTGCCACCACAGCTACATCAGAATCATGTGAATCTGCTGCTGCTTCTGCCCCACCACTCTCCTTAGTATTTTGTTCTGCTTAGCTTGGGTAGCTCCCTTACTCAGCTTGCTGCCTTCTGTTAATACCATTCTTAGGTGCTTAGCTCTCCCCATGCATTGCAGAGGGAGACTGGGTGCCTAAAATTAGGCATTGTGAAGCTGAGCCAAAATCCCCTGTAAGGGTCTAGCCCTTAGACTTTAAGATACTTTCTGTGTGAACTCACCATGAATGGTTAAAGAAAGCTGAATAACTTATTCTGTAATTACAACAGCATTTAATTTCCATAACTGACTTCAGCATATGTTTTATTCTAGATGCTAATAAAGTGAAACTTTAGCTCAAAAAGTCGCAATGTTTAATTTATTGTAAATACAAATACATTGTTTCATTCAATCAGTAAAAAAAGCTATTAAAGCATTGTAAGACAGTTCAGTAAACTGGCAGAATTCACTTATTAGTTCTCTTAATCATCCAAAAATCTGTGACCGTTGGGGCTAGCACGCAGAAATCCAAAATCATTCAGAGGCCATATCTGTAAAATGAAATACGGTAAAAGTTAGTTGATTTAAAACTCTAATTTCAATCCTGTACACACCCATTTATCCAAATGGCCTGAGGGACATCAGAAAGTTTCTGATAACTGACCGGATAAACAGAGTGCTATTTTATGCTTCAGTTTCACTGATGTAGAAATGTGGGGAATAAAAGGAGTAATGCTGATGTTTGCTTAATACTTTGTACTTTATAAAAGAGTAAAGTAACCCAACTTTGAGTTTATTAAAACACGAAAAATGTATTACATTACTGTGGATAGAATTCTGAAAAAAAATTTTTTTTTTAAACTGACTAATCACAGTCTGACACAGACACTGTCAGTTGCTGTTGCTGCTGAAACGGGATTCGGTCTCAGTAGTTGCAGGTAGCGGCTCAGAACCACTATACAAATACAAAGCCATTGATTAGTGATGAGCCTAATGAGACGTTACTAGTGGGTGATTAACTAACAGGGCTACATGGGAGAGATGTGTGGTTTCAGATAACTAAGATTATTCGAAAAGAGAATGTGGATAAGTGGAATTATACTGTATTTCCATACTCAGTCTTATTATATATACTTTACATTTGTCACCTTTTAATTCTTTAGTTGAGATGAGGATACCACAATAGGAAGATTTCCTTCTTACTTATCAATCTTTTTAATACCCTCCATATCTGACAGTCTGTATTATAGGGTAATATAGTAATAATAATTCTTCCTGCTGGCTGGAGGCAGAACAAAGATTGACAGCTAGCCTGGGTCCAGGACCACTCTTCTGTGGGGAACCCAGAATGATTGCTTCCAAAGCTAAAAAATATTTACTGAATATAGTAGTATAAGTCACCTAACTTGGACATATGACTCTCATAACACAGCCTTAGGAAGCTTATAATCTGGGACAGTGGAGAAAAACAACTTCAGTTCTCAGACAAATGCATCCACGCTGGTTGGGCCAGAATGTCAGACACGAAGAGTATTAGGAAAACTCTCTTTACCTGTGAATTTTCTTTCTCACCACATCCTACCCCGACCCGGTGTCTGACAGTCCGTATTGTGGGATGTGGAAAGCATACTCAACTTTGGAGGAGAGGGGGTGATTCAAATTGTTTACACAGGAACTTGTCTTGGGTTAGTGCTGGGGCAGCACATGTTGCAGTACCCTTCTCCTGAATGCTGCATTTAAGGAGGAAGAGAAATCGACGCTGTAATGCTTCATGAACAAGTGCACGGATGTCCACATAGCTGCCTAACAGATTTCACATTAAGCACCAGACCTTTTTGCCCAACAAATTGCTGAACTCCTTGGAATAAGCTGTGAGGTTATCCGGTGGATTTGCTCCAGGTGCTCTATAAGCTTCAGTAATATATGCTTTGCTCCATCTTTCAGTAGAGGATTTAGAGGCCTGCCTTTTAGCTGAAGAGTAATATAAATGCTGTGGACCTCCAATAAGTTTTCATGCTCTTCATTGAAAGTAGTCTGCTTATATTCCTTTCATGCCATTCAGTCTCCTGTTGGAATCGCAAAGAATCAGTCCATCACTTGAGGGAGTACGTGACTGACCTGAGATCAGTGATTCTCAGATCCTGATTGGTTACAATTTCTTTTTGATATGGTAAGAGTAATCCTAGACATCTCCATGGTATCCAGGATCATTCCTAAATGCAGAAGTCCTTGAGATGGCTGGAAGCTCAGTGGTTTGAGCATTGGCCTGCTAAACCCAGGGTTTTGAGTTCAATCCTTGAGGGGACCATTTAGGGATCTGGGGCAAAAAATTGGTCCTGCTAGTGAAGGCAGGGGACTGGACTTGATGATCTTTCAAGGTCCCTTCCAGTTCTATGAGATATGGAGATATACCTATTAAAAAAAAAAAAAAAAGAAAAGAAAAGCCTCTTCTCTGTGTTTACAGAAAAACCATGATCCTGTAAGTCTCCCCTGGATCCTGAAGGACAATCTGATAGGGATACACGTGTATCCTCTTTCTGACAATGGCTGCTAAGCCCACCCGAATCTTGTTGGATAACCTCTGGGGTAGTCACTAGTCCACAGAGAGTCCTGTCCTGAAAATGCTTCCCATTGTAACAGAGCACAGACATTTTCAGTGAATCTCCCTGATTGGCACATGAAGATAAGCCTCTTCAAAGTCTGCTGACGTCATGAAATCTTGGGTGACAGAGCTGCAATGACAGACTTCAGGATTTTTATCCAAAACTTGAGAGAGCTGGTGGATTTGTTAAGAGACTTAAGATCTAAGATGGCTCTTGTGTTCCTATTCTTCTTTGGGACAGAAAAGAATAAAGTACACACCACAGAATCTGTCTTGTTGATCCTGATTCTATGGCTCAAATGCTGAGATGTTCGTTTGCTTTGTTTGGTACTTATCTGTTCTCTTTTCTGGGACAGACTATGAACTTGTCTTTGAGGAATTTGGTAAGTTCAATAGCATAACCCTGTAGAACTGTCCCTAGTATCCACCTGCCTGATGTAGGTGTCTCCTGTAAGTGGACAAACTTCTGAAATCTCCTCCTCTCCCCCCTACTCCATCCCAAGATAAGAGGTAGTGTTGGATGCTGGGCACAGAGTCAGGTAGATGATTTATAGTTTTATGCAGGTCTTCCAGAAGACCACTGTTTGAAGTTTCTTGATCTATTGACTTCCAAATATGAAGTCTCTATGGATTTCTTGTGGGCTGGTAAGCATAAACCGAAAACATGTGCCAAAGAAAAGTTCTATAGATCTCAGGTCAATGACATGGAAAAGACTTTCTTCTCACCTGCTTCTGCTACTGTTCCCCCCCCCATGTCCTCACCAAACATCTTGCCCCCTAAATACTTGGCTGAGATCATAAGGTGTTTTACCTGTGTATTTGGTTTCCAGAGATGGAGCCAGAGGAGTCTTTGGACTACAAGATTAGATGCCTCAGAGCAAGCTGTGAATCTAAGGGAATTCAGAGAAGCATTTGCTACAAGAGAAGCTGCTAATCAGATCTTATTCGTATTTGCTTTCAGTTCAAACTTGCCTTCAGTTTTTTTTATCTGATCCTGGCCTTACTGGGTCATACAGTCTATCCATGCTAGACTCACCCGTGGCTCTCCCTCTGAGGCTATTAGTGTCTTTTAGTAATGCAGTTGCTGCTGCATCCACATTTGGTAAAATGACCAAGTCTTTCTTGTCCATGGGCAAAGAATAGAATAGAATCTCTATCATTTTTCTGTGGAGGATGCTTAGCTTTGCTTGGGAGCCCATTAAACTTTGACTACTACTTCAAATAATGGGGATAATGGAACACACAATTCTTTCTTTGCTTTAGTTGGAAAATAGTTCTGAAATGCTTTTCTGTTTTTTTTCTGGGATTGGTGGCTCCTGGAGTGTTTCATGGAGTGAGAGTAGGATAAAACAGGTTTGCTCCAGCCGGCAATCTGGCTCAAAACCCCTCTGCCAATAGAGAGGTTTAAAAAAAAAAGATTTAAATCAGTTTTCCATGAGTTCAGATGATTTTGGTAGTCCTGTCCTGAAGGACTCTGCTACAAAGAGGAGATCCTTGGTCTGCCTTCAGCCCAGGAGTGGAGATGTCTGGGGTTCTCCACGGAGAGGCACTCCAGGACCTAGGGTGGCTGTTAATCTTTGTTCTGCCTTCAGCCAGCAGGGAGATGTGGAATACCCCACAGGACAGACTGTCTGACACCAATCATGATTGCTCAGGATATGCATAATTTTTTTAAAAATAAATTATAGCAACTGAGTTTTGTTAGTTCTTTTTTAAAAGTAAAGAAGAAATGTTCTCTCAACTACAATATGGTGTTATGCAGATTACTGTACTCTGATTTATAGCTATAGCAGTGTTACACATCTCAATAGTTTCCTAAAACAGTGTTTTGAAGTATAAACTCACTCTTGTTTGTTACACACCATATGCTTTATTCTCATCAGCAGAACATTAATAATCATCAGTTGGCAAAAGGCCACCTCAGACTAAAAAATATAATATTAAGTGGCAGTTCTCTACTCCTGTCACAGTGACTGGAGATTTTTCAGTAAGATGACTAACACTATATTCTCACTAAAATAATTTAATGGGCTCACTAGCTACATATAAATTTTACGTGGGCGATGCACTAACTAGCTTTGTAATTTTGCAGGTTTAGGTCAAACTTTAGGCCACAACCTCTACACAACTTATCCTTGTGGTTATTTGTCAATATCACAAAATCACTACACTGTTTAGAATAATCATTGTTCTATGCTCTAGAAATGCATGTTAAGACAAACATTCAGGGATGGAACAGCTAGAACTTGTAATGTGCCAGGGAGACACTGATGGCAAATGTTTTAATAACCCATAAAGAACAGAGGTCAAACAAAGCTGAGGGGAAAATGTTATTTCAGGTTTAGTAAGCAATTACTGATTATGGTCAGTAGTTGCAAGGTTTTCTGAAAAGTGAAAATGCACTCCTACAATTCTAAGCTGCATTAATACACACAATATTTTTTAACAAGAGTTGAGTCTTTTCTGAGCATATATGCCAGTTGTGCTGAATTATAGTATATGGTGGTTTTGTGGTTTGTGGCAAATAGTGACCAGCAACCTTTCACTTTGTCCACAGCAGGATTTAAACCTAGTTTTCTAAAGCCTACTGCATGAACCCACTGAATTGTACCAGCTTGCTTCCTATAGTAATTGTTTAGGAAGAGAAATTAATCCTAGTTCCTTATTTTTATAAGTGATTAAATACAGTTGTACACACTGATTCATAATGCAGACAGAAATAATATGAAAATATAATAGGACATAGGGTTATAGAAATATAGGTTATATAAACAGTAAAAGTAAGCTTACATGGTTTATTGTGTAACAAAACATTTAACAAGATACTTGATTCATATCTAGCAGTGAAGGGCAGAGAATTATGGTGGACCTGTCATGAGTTAAAGTTGGTTCAGAGATTTCAATTTAACAATTATTAAGGATGGCGTAGGCAAGTCAGTGGGTCTAGAGTTAGGGTCCTAAAGTAACTAGGCCTAGAAAAGACAACCTCCCCCCAGTCACTGTTCTTTGCAATATGGACCTATGTCTCAAATGATATTTTGTTTAAAATTATATAAAATAGCTAAACACAAAATGATACTATTTCATCATTTTGGAACTATGATTACAAAAAATGCAAGGTGGGGATGGATTGTATTCCACATATATGGAATGGGTACAGATTCATTTGCCAAACTGTTGACACAGCCTTAATGATGATGATCATTTGAGGTGTACATTTTCAAGTGAAACTATTTGTCTCCATCCCAAAAATATGGAGAGACTTTTCTTGAAACAATCTAAAAGGTCCAAGTTGTTCTGATATTCATCCCCATTTAGTTCAGTGATGTTGCTAAGGATGGGAGTAGATTTTTGCTTTTATATCTTTTTAAAAAATGTTTGAAGTAACTGGTTTTAGATCCTATAGGTATACCTTGAAGCAAATGCGTCCTCTTATCAGTCCATAAGGAACAGGTCCATAACACCTGGAATCTGTAGAATTCCTGAGATTATCTCCTTCTAACCAAACATGCCCTTTAGGCACCTGTAGTTAGGGAAGATCAAAATACAAGTTAGACAATGTAGAATAAGAATATGTTTCTTTAAAGGAAATTCAATCCCCCCAGACATAACCTGTAAAGTGAACCCTTTGGTGTTTTATTTGTCATGCCATGAATTAATACTTCTAAGGTCTCTAAAACAGTGCTAGATTAGAAAAAAAAAAATTTTTTCTAAGTATCTGTTCTATCACATGCTCCAGAAACACTAGTTTGCAACAAAAAATCCAAAATGAAGATGTAAGAGGTTAGACCAGTATGACAGGGTCATTAATTTAATAGACTTCAAAAGAGGTCATTAGGATGTTGACTGAAAATCTGCCCTCTTGTCGCAGTAACAGCATGAACAGGGCAGCCACACACTCATCAACATCCTGGGGCCAGCACCAAGGCTAGACCTGTTAGTAGGCTCATGATGATCTAAATGGTAATTGATTGTGACATCAATTACGAATAATCTCATCATTTTATCGGAGTGGGCTTGTCAAAGTTCTAATTAAGATCACAGTTCATTCTATGTGCAGGCAGGATCCACAGCACATTATATTGCAATAATGACCATCACAAAACAGCAAGTCTCTTTTTACAATTTGAAAATTAATGATGGTGACCTTATACTATATGACAAAGACCTTTTATTGCCTATATGTACTATGCATTAACTATATTACATGCCGTAAATTCAGGACCTGACTAACTCAATGAAAACATGAGAAATAGAAACACAGTTGCATTCAGGGGTGCTGAGAGCCACTGAACCAAACTGTAAACCCTGGATATGATGGAAACCACTAAAGCTAGGGTGTGCTGCAGCACCCCCAGCACTCCTAGTTCCAGCACCTACGGTTGCATTAGTAACCAAAATAACACAGTTCAGAGCTGCGTACATTTAACCAGCATGAAAGAATTGATTCAAAATATATAGCATGCAATGACTACGATTCATGCTGGTAAGACAAAATAGTATCACTGAACATTTAACAACTTCAGATAAGGATAGGCTCTTATAAGCAAAATAATTCTTAAATATAATATTTGATAGTTTATATGCTTAAGAATATAGGGTAGACTTAAATACTAGTAATACTTCCTACCAGCCACTACAGAAAATTCCTGCTACCCAACCAGTCTTGACTTTGAGAGGGGATCCACTTTAACGGCTAAAAAATGAATATATGAATACACTTGATTAAAAAGAAAAAAGACCATAGTGAGATCCAATGAAATATGCCAATGGGCAGAACATATCACCAAAACGGCAAAGAAAAGCATTAAAGGATTTTACTGACGGAGAGACAGAACAGAAGTAACTAACTAATGAAGGTGGAAGTCAGTAAAAGAATCAAATGTCTAAAGTCCAACTGATCAGTGTAAGACATCCATCTCAGCATAAATGCATGGAGTTTCACTCCATCGCCTGTAGATCTAGGTTTTAGAATGTGCTGACACTTCTACTTTACTCAAATTTCCTTCATGTCTCATGCTACAGTTATGCTTTAAATGCCCCACTGCAAATACTTATGCTATTTTCTGTTATTGACAGTTTACCCATGCACAGCATTCACCACAACCACTTCTCCCTTCCACCCGTGATCTACTGTCAGGTTCAGTCCTGCAGTATTACATCCATAGGGGCAAAATGACCTTGCTGGTGTAATCCACTACCCAACATCTCCCAGAGCTACAAATAACACATCAAACTACTGTATGCAGTGTTGTAGCTATGTCAGTCCCACAATATTAGAGAGACAAGGTGGGTGAGGTAATATCTGTTACTGGACCAACTTCTGGTGGTGAGAGACACAAAGTGATCACTCTATATCTGACCTATCAATCCTCATCCTCAAAGGAAACCTGCACAACATTTCCAAAAGACTTTACTAGACACTAAAAATCATGGACTGAATAGACACACTGGATTTATGGCTTATTACAACAACCTAAACCCACTAACAACCCCACCCCCAGCTGCTTTCCCGCCTCCCTATGATTGGAGCGGTGTTAACACACCACTTCACCTTGAATGGTCCCTTGAAGTGTTTGTTAACTACTTATGCTAAACAATCTGTTGGGTTGTGACATTCTGGTTAAGTTTCCCAGACCTGAAGATGAACTCTCATAGAATCATAGAAGATTAGGGTTGGAAGAGACCTCAGGAGGTCATCTAGTCCAACTCCCTGCTCAAAACAGGACCAACACCAACTAAATCATCCCAGTCAGGGCTTTGTCAAGCTGGGCCTTAAAAACCTCTAAGGATGGAGATTCCACCACCTCCCTAGGTAACCCATTCCAGTGCTTCACCCCCCTCCTAGTAAAATAGTGTTTCCTAATAACAAACCTAGACCTCCCGCACTGCAACTTGAGACTGTCATCTGCCACCACTAAGAACAGCCGAGCTCCATCCTCTTTGGAACCCCCCTTCAGGAAGTTGAAGGCTGCTATCAAATTCCCCCTCACTCTTCTCTTCTGCAGACTAAACAAGCCCAGTTCCCCAGCCTCTCCTCATAAGTCATGTGCCCCAGCCCCCTGATCATTTTTGTTCCCCTCCGCTGGACTCTCTCCACAGTTTGTCCACATCCTTTCTGAAGTGGGGGGCCCAAAATTGGATGCAATACTCCAGATGCGGCTTAACCAGTGCCGAATAGAGGGGAATAATCACTTCCCTCAATCTACTGGCAATGCTCCTACTAATTCAGCCCAATATGCCGTTAGTCTTCTTGGCAACGAGGACACACGGTTGACTCATATCCAGCTTCTCATCCACTGTAATCCCCAGGTTCTTTTCTGCAGAACGGCTGCTTAGCCAGTCAGTCCCCAGCCTGTAGCAGTGCATGGGATTCTTACGTCCTAAGTGCAGGACTCTGCACTTGTTCTTGCTGAACCTCATCAGATTTCTTTTGACCCAATCCTCCAATTTGTCTAGGTCACTTTGGACCCTATCCCTACCTCTTCTTAGTGTCATCTGTGAACTTGCTGAGGGTGCACTCCATCCCATCATCCAAGTCATTAATAAAGATGTTGAACAAAACCGGCCCCAGGACTGACCCCTGGGGTACTCCACTTGATACCGGCTGCTAGACATCGAGCCATTGATCACTACCTGTTGAGCCCGACAATCTAGCCAGCTTTCTATCCACTTTATAGTCCATTCATCCAGCCGATACTTTTTTAACTTGCTGGCAGAAATACTGTAGGAGACCGTATCGAAAGCTTTGCTAAAGTCAAGATGTATCACGCCCACTGCTTTCCCCATACCCATATAGCCAGTTATCTCATCACAGAAGGCAATCAGGTTGGTCAGGCATGATTTGCCCTTAGTGAATGCATGTTGACTGTTCCTGATCACCTTCCTCTCCTCCAAGTGCTTCAAAATGGTTTCCTTGAGGATCTACTCCATGATTTTTTCAGAGACTGAGGTGAGGCTGACTGGACTGTAGATCCCCAAGTTCTTCTTCCTTTTTTTAAAAGATGGGCACTATATTTGCCTTTTTCCAATCATCTGTGACCTCCCCCGATTGCCACGAGTTTTCAAATATAATGGCCAATGGCTCTGCAATCACATCAGCTAATTCCGTCAGCACCCTCGGATGCATTAGAGCTGGACCCATGGACTTGTGCATGTCCAGCTTTTCTAAATAGTCTTTAACCTGTTCTTTCACCACTGTGGGCTGCTCACCTCCTCCCCATACTGAGTTTCCCAGGACAGCAGTGTGGGAGCTGACCTTGTCCGTGAAGACCAATGCAAAAAAAGCACTGAGTTCTTCCGCTTTTTCCACATCATCTATCACTAGATTGCCTCCCCCATTCATTAAGGATTCCACACTTTCCCTGACCTTTTTCTTGTTGCTAACATATCTCTAGAAACCCTTCTTGTTACCCTTCACATCCCTTGCTAGCTACAACTCCAGTTGTGTTTTGGCCTTCCTGATTACACCCCTGCATGCTCAAACAATATTTTTATACTCCCTAGTCATTTGTTTCCACTTCTTGTAAGCTTCCTTTTTGTGTTTAAGCTCACCGAAAATTTCACTGTTAAGCCAAGCTGGTCGCCTGCCATATTTGCTATTCTTTCTGCACATTGGGATGGTTTGTTCCTGCACCCTCAATAAGGCTTCTTTAAAATACAGCCAGCTTTCCTGGACTCCTTCCCCCCTCATATTAGCCTCCCAGGGTTATCGGCCCATCAGTTCCCTAAGGGAGTCAAAATCTGATTTTTCTGAAGTTCAGGGTCCGTATTTTGCTACTCTCCTTTCTTCCTTTTGTAAGGATCCTGAACTCAACCATCTCATGGTCACTGCTGCCCCAGGTTGCCTCCCACTTCTACTTCCTCTACCAATTCCCTGTTTGTAAGCAGCAGGTCAAGAGGAGAACGGCCCCTGGTTGGTTCCTCCAGTAGTTGCACCAGGAAGTTGTCCCCAACACTCTTCAAAAACTTTCTGGGTAGTCTGCACTGCTGTATTGCTCTCCCAGCAGATGTCAGGGTGATTGAAGTCCCCCATTGGAACCAGGGCCTGTGTTCTGGAAACTTCAGTTAATTGTTCAAAGAAAGCCTCATCTACCTCATCCTCCTGGTCCGGTGGTCTATAGCACATGCCCATCACGACATCACCCTTGTTGCTCTCGCTTCTAAACTTAACCCAAAGACTCTCAACAGGCTTTTCTCCAGTTTCATACTGGAGCTCTGAGCAATCATACCGCTCTCTTACATACAGTGCACTCTGTGTATGCTCGAAAGCTTGTCTCTGTCCTGAACAGAAGCTGATCCAATAAAAGATATCACCTCACCCACCTTGTCTCTCTTGCATAAAACTACTGTCATTTGAAAGGAGTATCAGAAATATCGAGTGCATAAAGGTAACAGGCTCGATTGGCTATAGCCCAATAAAAAGAACAGGTCCTGAAGACCTGAAAAAGAGTTCTGTATAAGCTTGAAAGCTTGTCTCACCAACATCTCCCCCACCTTGTCTTTTTAATCAATCCTTAGTCATGCACAGTTCTGAAACTGTCTCACACCCTAGCCAGTGGTATTGTCTGATCATCAGGACACAAATAGCCCCTCTCTTCCACCTCGCTTCACCTGACACATGGCAAAGCAGAGAGCTAAGCATTCATTAGCAAGATAACAGGTAGGGGTTGGTGGGATCAGGACTCCAGGACTTGCAGAACAACTATGCACAAACATCTGCAGCCATTCACATCTTCATGTGCTCCTGAGCAGAAATTATCTCAACTCCGGCCCATTTGTTTCCTATATAGTGCTATAAATATGCTTCACTGGTATCACAGTTTGCATACTAGAGAGCATATTTGCAAAGAAGAATAGTCTTACACCATGAAATACACAATTTTGGTAACTTTTACAAATCCTGATGGAAAGCATGACAGAACTCTGCATATCAAAAACTGACTTTAAAGTATTGTAAAAATTATTACATCTAAAAATAATACAGTATGATACCTTTATATGGTGTGTGTCCATCATCTAGGCACCTCACTACAACCAAGAATTAAGACAGGCCACAATCAATAATTTTAAAAAAAGTTGTTTATGCCCCTTTAAAATAAAAGCTAAAGCCCCAGTCCTCCAAAGACTTATGCAGATGCTTAACTTTACACTCTGAGTCAATCAATTAATTCCATGGGATTATTCAAAGTGCATAAAGTTACGTATGTGCATAAATCTTTGCAGGATCAGGACCTTTGGCCTTCCTAATGTTAGAAGGCAGGGCATTCCAAAGCAAAAATATGGCTTTGCTTATTCTAGACTATACTTTCAATACCAAAAGTATAGTACTTTTCTTACCAAAGGGTCAAGAAGATATATAAGGCCAGAGAAGATCAGCAAGATATTGGGACCAAGTCCACTGAAAGCTTTACATTTTAACAGTGGATTATCAAAACTGACCTATACAGACAGCTAGTGTAGAAGACAAAGCAATAGGTAGACTAGACTCTCCTTCTGTACATCCATGACAGAAGTCACACTGCTGCATTCTGCACTCACTGCAGGTGGTGAATCAGCAGCTTAGCCTTCTATGACAAAATTAATTATATCTAAATGCAGAACCAAAAATCCCTACTGTTAAATTCACATTTATCCTTGGAACAAGACTGTGATAGAGAAAATCAAACTACCTAATATCACCATTGCTAGTATTCTCTCATCTTAGGCATGGTCTACACATAAAGTTTTACTCGAATAACGATGTCAGCTCGGTATGTGTTTTTTTTTAACCAACACAGTTGTGCCAGAAAAGCCCTAGTACAGGTGCAATTACACCAGTATAAGGTACTTTATAGTGGCATAGCTTATTTCACTTAGGTTGTCTAGAATAAAATATACTGGTATAAGCACTTTTACACTGATATAACTACATCTACGCTAGGGGAGTTCTTTCACATTAAGTACGTTGGCATAGTTAACGTGGCAAAAGTTTTAAGTGCAAAATGCCTTAGAGTTATACTGATTTTGTACTTCTAGAAAGGTAAAGGTTTATAATTTATGTATTTACTTTTTAGAAATGGATAAAAGTCACAAAAGGCCTGATTCTGCACCCTTACTCACATTGAGTCATATCTTACTATTCAAGTAGTCTCCTTGACTTCAATTCTGTTTTGTGTACGAGGTGCCTGTATTGATTTCTGTGGGAATAGCTGAGGAGTAATGTGCTATGTACAACATGAACAACGATGGAATCATCTAACATCAAAAGAATTTTAAAAAGTAACATTTACTGCCTTAGTGTATTTTCTCTATCATTTTTACGTGCATGTAAATATGCAGCAATAATTAAGTAGCTGTATTTGTTCCAAAATAAAAAGCACAGAGAATTATACACTCATGCTCTTGTGGTCTCTTCTTTCAGAATTCTACAATAGCCTGTGCTTTTCAAAGGCTGAACTTTCATAAGGTCACAGGTATTCTAATCACCTTGAGCAATATCAAAGTTTTAAATTTAAAAAGAACCCTAAATCATTCCCATTTTTTCTTTTCAGTTCAGAGGCTTCCTTCTTGAGCTATGATAAGAGCTAATCTCAGTGCTGGACAAAAGAATAAAGTCTCTAAGTTCTCATCTATCCCTACTGAGGTCTATTTAAGTGCCTCCTACTTTGGTACAAGCAACAAATGTAATTGCTTCATTGCCTGTGGGTGTTCATTTAACAAAAAAAAGCTTTTGTGAATAAACCACAGGTGTTAACTTTCTTGATTAAAGTGAAATATGATGAAAGAACCTACAATATCAAATGACACATTTACTAAGTACTAATAAAATTTATTTATTTGATTAAGTAAATTGCATCTAATTAAGGAAAAGCATAAGATCTAAAAGATCAACAGTTCTGTTTTAGGACTGCATATTTCATGTCTCACAAATGAAAATTTATTTTTTCTTAATCCTTTAATTATCCTATAACCTGCAGCATATATCTAACAAAGTTGGTATCAAATAGCTTAATTGGCATACTCTATTCATACACTGTTTATCACCTAATTGCATTCATCATTCTTCTGGGTTTACAATAAAGGTTGTTCATCTTAAAGCTGCCAAGTGGCCTAAAATGCCATAAATCTACTAAAAAGAACCAGAACTCAATATTTTGGAAATAAGTTTTAATCTCTACATTCATGTTGTTATCCTTTTCCTTCTGCACTGGAAACATCCTCACAGTAGTAACATGTGCATGAGAAGTCAATGTAAAGTAGATCTGATATCAATAATTATAAGTATAAATTCAGTTGGTTCTCTTCAGGTAATGTTATATGAGAACTGGAAACTGAAGATTTACTGAGTGACTGAACATTATTGCAGATTTGAATTATTTGAAATATTATATTTTAAGATACAGAACAGCAGCCATTTTGCCTTAAATTCATATGTATTTTTGAATATTTTATTCATTTCATTTGACACATTGAGTGGTTTTACTGCAAGAGCTGCTTATGAATAAAATATACCATTCCTAACCCACTATAAAATGGGTATTTATTTGAATACACTTCCGTGACCCTGATCTGTTCTATTATAATAAGGAACAGTGACAACGGTGCAATAATAGTATCTTTTTATTTTAGAAATTAGTTGTGGTTAAATGTTTACTCATATTGTGAATTATTTTCTCAAAATGTGAGTCATCTGATTGTTTAGGCAGAAGAACTAAGTCTTGACCTATTTTTAGATTTTAATACTAAAATTCCATGTTATATCATATGACCTTCAAAGGAAACAATGTTAAATCACAGAGGCCCAGATCCTCAGTGAGAGTTAGGCACCTAAAGACCTTGAGGATCTGGACCAAAGTGCACTTTGATTTATTAGTACATCTCACTGCTTATGCATAAAGATGGACTTTGGACTTGTGAGATGCGCTACCAGCAAGGATTTCAGTTGCAGCATTTTTCTATATTAAAGGTGATGCTGGAAAGTTATTACAGTAAATTATGTCAAAATAATTAATTTACTATTTACTGTAAACTTTGTTTTGTCCATTGCTGATTTTAATAAATTCCATGTAGCATGCACTAATAAATTGTATAAAGATCTAGGACTGTCAGCAATCTAAAAATCGCTTACTGATCAATCTTAATTTATCCCCACTTAAAGCTAATGGGGTTGTACAGGTGTCATTGAAGGCATAATCTGAAGACAGGTGTAGCTGAAGGAACACTTTGGCCTGAAAAACCTCAATTGCTGGGTAAAAGTGAACAATATGGAAATAATCCAGCTCGATTGCTAGAGATCTATGTAGATTTGTGAGGAGGTAGGAAATTAGAAAAAACAAAAACAAAAAAACAAGAAGACTCATCTTTTTACTTGTAAACTATGCACATTTCTAGAGGAAATAAGTGAGTGAGACATAATGATTATGAAAACGCACAATGCCATCTTTACAAAGTCAACTTTTCAGACACAATAGCATTTTAAAGTCAGGATCGTTAACTGCTCCAGAACCATTTTTCTGTAAGTGGTTTGAATGGGCCAAATTTTAAATCAGACACTGACAATGGATCTATAAAGTTTTTTATGAGCAAACATTTGCATATTACAAGCCCACATTAATTTGTTTTATTATTACATGTACCTTTGTTTGAGCAATCTGTCTTCACATCCAACTGCCCTTTTTTTTTTTTTTCAGGCAAATATTCATTTGCATATTCCAATCATGTTTTGCTTGATTGGGGAAAAACTTGCCAGTGCAATTTTGGAGGCAAACTTTTAAAAAATTGGCCAACCTCTCTTTTTTAGTTGGTATTTAGTTGGTATTTTATGGCAGAAAAGTGATAGCTCTACATGTTGGAAGGGGGAAGTTGCACAAACTTGGAGCTGTTTCAATTGGATTCTTGTTGAGACGGAAGTCAGATCAGAATAAGAGTCTTTAAAATATTGAAAAGCATATTAATAAGTCATTTTACCCCAGGCCCAGGGCCCCACAGGGGTCCCCACGAGAATATAGTATTCTATAGTATTGCAACTTTTTTTAATGGAAGGGCCCCTGAAATTGCTTTTCCCCAGGCCCCCTGAATCCTCTGGGTAGCCCTGGTTCAGAAAGTTTTTGAACATTCCACTACTGTTACGATTGCTTTGTAGTCAAGATCATTGTGGAATTCCCATCTCTGAAATATATAAGGCAGTCAGATGGAGGTCAGGAGATGCTTTCTTTCAACATCACTCTTCAGAGGTTAAGAAATAAGTCAGATTCCGACAATGGTAAATAATGCCCCAATCCTACAAACTGTTATGCATGTGCTTAACTTCGCTATCATGAGAACCATGAGTAGCCTCACTTGAATTAATGAGATTACTTAAGGCAGCAATATTAAAAACATGCATAAATGTTTGCAGGTTTGGGACCTACATATAGTTAGAGATCCAGGGTGGAGAGATTTAAACCACCTGATTTTTTTAAAAAATATTTAAATATAGTTTAGGTTTTGAATAAATACATTTGAAAATTTGCGCTACTGCAACTTAAAAGTAAAATTAGTTCATAATAAATTTTAATGTAATTTTTTTTAAACGTACATAGGGTTTCAGATAGGATTGTACTTGGGGCAGCTAGCCCACCCAGCCAAGGCTACTTTCTATTTGTAGAGTTCTAGGTCAATCAGAACTAGCACAGGTATGTCTACCCAAACTGGAAATTACACCTCCAGCTCCACTATAGACATACCTTAGTCTCCACAAGGCAGTCATGAGCCTTGTGGAAAAAAACGTAGGTAAATATTGTGACAGTGAAGGTCCAGACACCCCAGGGGCAGAAAAGGAAGTCTGAACTCCAAAGAATAAGCAATTGAAGCAACTGTTTGTATACAATCCTACTCTATATAAAAATATGCCAACTAAGGTCTTTTATGAAAGCTTGTAATGTTCTCAACTTGGTGGTAATTAATATTGTGAGGGAGCTTTTTGCCCAGCTATAAGATTTTTGTCTCACTAGAGAGAGTCGTACTTAGCACCCACAGCCTGATAATTGTTAATCTGCATCTGAAGGTGAGCTGAAGAATATACCTTTCTTCCTAGAAGGATCATCTTTTGGGGGTCCTTATCCCTGGCCATTGACTTAGAGGATCAGGCTGCTACTAAAGGTGAGCGTGAAAAGAAATATTCAAATCTTTTTTGGAGAACTTGGTATTCGTAGTCTGCTCTTTTAGACGTTGCTGAGGTCAATGTGGAGGGTCTGCCACAAATCTTTAGCAGGTTCGAGGATACCCTCATTTATTGGCGTGGGAAAGCAGCCATGACAGACTGGATGAAAAATGTTGAATAATTTATAGAACCTTTCTTGATTGACTTCAAGGGATACGTCTGTCATTCTTTTAAGCAGGTCCTGAAAGGCCTTAAAAAATCACTGCGGAGATAAAATAACCACTTCATCTGGGTGGAGGACGGGGAGATGATGTAGCCATAGCGATGGGCTGATTCTCTCATTCCTCCATAAGAGCCTCCTCCTCAGAATGAGGAGCCTACTCAAGTTCTTAGACAAACCCTTGGTTAGATGGCTGCACTGTCTTAGATTGTTCCTTAGGAGATGATTGATTCCTAGATCTGGGTCTAGATCAGTGGTCTCAAACCCGGGGCCCCACCCTGCCAGCCAGCCCTGCCCTCGTGCCGCTCCAGGAAGCGACTGGAACCTGGGGAACAGGGAGGGACATTGCTGTGTGTGTTGATGTTGCTTCAGGCACTGCCCCCAGCAGCTCCCATTGGCCGCGGTTCCCCATTCCTGGCCAATGGGAGATGCTGGGGGTGGTGCCTGAAGCAACAGCAATACACACATCCCGGAGCGGAGCGGCGCGGCGGCAGGGCAGACGGGCAGGGAGGGAGCTTGCCCTGCCCCCGGTGTGTGCCGGACCAGAGCCCGCCCCCCGAACCCCTCATGCAGCCGGACCTCCTGCCCTGAGCCCCATGCCGCACCCCTCCTGAACCCCGACCCCCTGCCGCACCCCACACCCCTCCTGCACCCCAACCCCCTTCCCTGAGCTGCCTGCCGCACCCTGCACTCCGACCCCCTGCCCTGAACCCCCTGCTGCACCCCTCCTGCACCCCAACCCACTTCCCTGAACCCCCTGCTGCACCCCTGCCGCACCCCTCACCCCAACCCACTGCCCTGAATCCCCTCCACCCCTCACCCCTGCCCTGACCCCCTGCCTCACCCCTCCTGCACCCCACACCCCAACTCCCTGCCCTGAGCCCCTGCCACACCTCACACCCCTCCTGCACCCCCTGAGGGCAGGGAGGGGGCGAAGTTGGGGTGGGGATCTCGGGGAAGGGGTTGGGAAGAGGCGGGGCAGGGGTGGGGCCTCATGGAAGGGCTGGGGTGGGGGCGGGGTGAGGGCGGCGGGAGGTGTCAGTAATGCAGCCTCGGGCCAATGTACTAGTCCTCATGTGGCCCTCGTGGTCATTTGAGTTTGAGACCCCTGGTCTAGATGAATAAGGATCCAGAGATGTTGAGTGTTCCACCCTGACCGGTAAGGCTAAAACTGCATCCCATAATGGGCAGGCATATGATGCCATAAAGGTGGAAATCAAGATGCTTGAAACCTCTCAAAAGAATGGGATCTATCACGAGAGGGGCTCCTTCTTAATCCCTTTCAGGAACGAGGCTGAGACAACAAAAAAAATCTAGAAGTGTTTCTACTGTTATGAAATGATGATGATGCAAACAAGCAGATTTTCCTCCATAAATGATGCAGCTCTCTGAGGAGTTGCAACAGAACAAGGAAATCCAGACTCCAATGTCTCAGAAACATGTTGGTACTGCAGATGATAGTCATAGCAAGATTTTCATAATCTGTATCATTGGTTCTGGTATTGGAAGGGACACAGAGCAAGTAGAAACAGGAGAAACATCCAAGAGTGGAGGCTCCAGATCCAGCATAACCACTATGTCCACAGAAGTTGTAAAAGCAATCTGTGTTACCAAAGTAGCAGTGTCAGTCACAGTGGATTGTTGATGTGATACCAAAGGGAAGAGCAGGATTCCAGTTTCTGAAGTGACATGGTGCCGATCCAGTTTGGAAGGAGCTGGCTTGGAAACTTAGAATGATGAGACAGATTTTTTCTTGTCTAGTACCAGGGATGGTGATCACTGTCAAGCAACATCAGAAAATCCCTGTTACTTCCTACCACAGGCAGTAGGAGCCACTCATTGACTTGAGGAGGATGGAAGGGAAAGCTCAGCAAGCTTTTGAGAAGCAAGAGGTCTCTTAGAGGCAGAAGACCTCCTAGCTCCTAGCATAGGTTTCAAAACAGTAGACTATGCGGAGGAAGAACTTCAGAGTCTAAAACATTCCTCTCATTGACTTCATCATTAAAAACACTTTTAAACGGGCATCACAAGTTGAGCTGAGCAGAAACATTTTTCTCATCCTGCAAGCACTGAGATTTTGAAACATTTTCCCATCCTGAATCAGGACAAAAAGTCAAAACCTCAAAAAAATTTGCAAACCAAAAATCTGAAAAAAACATTCAGCCTGGGTCAAACATGTTTTGTTTCAGTAATTTCAAAACTTTTTTTACTCACCCACTTATAAAATAACTTACATTTCTGAACAAAAAATGGACCATTTCATTTTGAAAATGTCAGAGTAGGTTGTTCTGACAATTCTGAAACATTTTTCAAAAATGTTTTTAAACAGGAAATTCATCGAAACCATCCCTTTCCTGTGAAAAGTTTCTATGTTGATGAAATGCCCTTTTCCTATGAAAAAATGTTTTCCTGAAAAATTCCCTCTAGCTCTAGCAACAATCTGTGTACACCCATCACTCACAGACATACCTGATTCACAAGCAGGGCAGATTTTAAAGCCCAGAGATAGAGACTTAGCCATGACCTGCACCATCAATACAAAGAGTGTCAGGAAAAAAATACATTTTAAAATATTTTTTTTCAAATGGGCACTAAGTAAAACATCATACTAAAAAGCAGCAACACAGAGTATCTAAAAACCCTGTCCTAATACTATTTAAGATACTAATGGGGAAGCAGACAGTGACACTGTGTAGCTCCATTAGGGTGACCACATGTCCCGATTTTATAGGGAAAATCCCAATATTTGAGGCTTTGTCTTCTATGGGTGCCTATTACCTCCCAGCCCCTCTCCTGATTTTTCACACTTGCTCTCTGGTCACCCTAAGCTCCATCTTGCTGCAACTTATGCATAGTGACGACTAGGGCTGCTCTGCCCTTTATGCCCATGCAGGGGGCATACTCAGCTGCGAAATACACTGCTGGCTAAAAGATTCCAGGCTTGCATTCATGGGGCATATACATCTATAATGGGATCTGTATGGACAAGTTCTCAAAGAAGAACTAGTGATTTGAGGTTCTTCAATTATTGAGTGCCCAATGTGGAGCACTTTAAAGAGGCCGATTGTTAGACAGTGCTGAGAACTCAATCTCTGAAACTGCTCAATGTACCAACTTGAGCACCCAAACAATGATCCTAAAATCACTAACAGCGTCTTTTGAAATTTTAGGTCTCAGCAACTAATATATTGTTTACATTAACATTAAATTATTCTCAGTGTTCATAGTAAAAGTGCTCACTGCATTTGACACAGACTATGTTTGAGACTTAACAGCTCTGAACAAGACCACTTCTCATATGTGTAAACATAATAAGGCACATTATCTTCAGAATTATGTTAGCTCTGGAGTTAGCTACAGGATGAAAGGCCCATGTCATCTCCGCAATGAACCTCACTTTAGCACAAAGTAAACATATTTCCCCCACATCAGCTAGAGTCACAGCATTAGCAGTGTTTTGTGATTGATTATCAGGGGAGTGTTGCTGAGAAATGGATTTGTATCTCAGCTTTTTATCACTATAACTTGCAAAAAGCAAGTTCCTTATTTACAGACCTTAGCTGTATTAAATGATATTATTAGGTACTACTTCTGTTTAAGTGACACAAGGGCTTAGCATATTGGTGGCTTATGATGTACAAGCTGTTTTACTCTGATGATTTCCCTTTCACTTTTTTAGTTTGTAAATAAGAGCTGCAGTAACCGAACATCTGGTACGAAAGAAATTAAAGCTAAGGTAAATGGCATTAAAACAAAGGCAAAAACAACAATAGGATATTCAGGATTTGAATTATAATCCTGGTTTACATACTAGAGTTTTACAAAAAGGAATTAGAAAATTTAAATCATGATTAGCTAGTGTTTTGTTATAACTTTAATAAAAAGTATTCCAAATTTTAATTGTTAACAAGCCATTTCCTTACTAACTCCCAAGATATAGTTTTTTTGCAATTGAACTGAACAAATTACAAGATTATTTGTTTTATAATGCATTTAAATATCAGAAGAGTCACCTCAAATAAGCTCCATTTTTATACTTTACAAGTCAAACCACATTTTCTTATGATAAAGTAGCAAACAATAATCTTTACAAGGAAGTGTTTACTGAAATCATCTACTATAATAACGTATATTTATTTCTCTATGTATTTGTTAACACTTCCCTCTACCAATAAATGAAAGACAGTTACCAAATTACAGTACAGACCCATTTATGCACGAATCCGCTTAACAGGCGGTAGCGCCATGCCTTCCAGTGCTACCTATTTAACATGCGAGACTCGTTAACACACGGTACAGGAACTTGCTATGTAGCGCAACAGATTTGCTCACTAACTCACTGACATAGAAATGGACAGGAAGAGCGGAGTGGAAATGTGTTATATGGCTTTACCGCCGATGCGGGGGTGGGGAGGGGCAGCAACGTTAAAGTGCTGCCACAGCAGCACTTTAAGGACGGTCCTTTGCTGCAGCAACACTTTAATGTTGCTGCCTCTTCCCAGCCCCCTCCCCCCACATCGGTGACCCTGCTGGTAGGAACCCTACCAGCAGGGCCGCCGACGGGGGCGGCAAAAAGGGCAGGGACATTAAATCGTTGCCGCGGCAGTGCTGGACTGCCGATGGGGAGGGGGGAGGAGCAGCAACATTAAAGCGCTGCCACGGCAAAGAACCCTGCAGTGCTTTACGGTCCCTGCCCCTTTTGCCCCCCCCCTCGGCCACCGATGGCTGGGTGGGGGCAAAGGGAGCAGCTGCCCCGGGGCCGGCGATTTAAAGGGCCCAGGGCTCTGGACACCGCTGCTGCGATAGCGGCGTCCAGAGCCCCGGGCCCTTTAAATCGCTACAGGAACCCCTGGTGGCATGGACCAGGCGGCCTGGAAGGGCTGGCTGGGGTATGCTGACCCCTAGCTCCACCCCTTCCGGGGGCCATAGCCACCCCTGCCCCATATCAGTAAGTGTCCTGAGTTACTTTCACCGCTGTGTAGCAGTAATAATGTTTTTATTAGATTACACATTTGAATGTATATTCTTGTGAAGCGCTGTTAACAGATAGGCCTGCAGTATTTGGGACGCTGTGAATGCGTATGTAATCCTAGATAATTATGCATGTATATATAGGTATCTTAAGATATTTCAGCATGGCCCTCTTAACCCATGGTCCATTAACACGAGGTCATGACGGCTTGACTCCCGACATCCGCGTGTAAATGGGTCTGTACTGCATTATTCATATTACATCCCACTGATAAGGAAAACTGCATGTTCCTAATTTCTCTACGAGCTTATGCTTCCTTTTTAAGAGTTCTCTGAATACAGGAAATTCAGTTTCCTTTTTTATGCAAATAGGCAGAGGTTTATGCACCTGATTTAACCTATCCCTTGAAGCAAGTATGCCATTAAGACCCTGGTGTAAGAAAGCACTTAAATACACACTTAACTTTAAACAGTTGCTGAAGCTCCATTCAAGTCAATGAGACTTAGGCTATGTCTATACTATGCAGCTTTTAGCAACAGGGCTGTGTCATTACAGCCGTGTCATTAAAAGCCGCTGTTTGTTGGCTCTCCTGCCGACAAAAAGCTTCCACCCCAATGAATGGCGTTAGCGTTGTTGGCAGGAGCAACTGCACCTCCTGGATAAGGAGCTGCTCGTGAGAAGGGTCCCTGAAGAGGGGCGGGGAAGGGGGGTGGAAGGGCACACAATTTGATGGAATATCCCCTGCCTACTGTGTGGAGCACCCATCGGTCTGAGGTGATACGGGACCATGAATGGTAGAAAGGGATTAGTCGGGACGAGAAGGTAAGGCGGGGTGGATCCATTGTCACGTGTGGTACACCGTCATTGACTATGCCTTAAAAAGGCTGGCTTGGCCCCTGAAGATGGCTTGGGTTGTCCTGAGCCCTAGCCAGAGGGTTGGTGCGGCCTTCTCCTGCCATTCCAATTCCTCCTTCTGGACCCGTCTTGGCAGGTCTGCTGACCGAACCACTGCTGGGGCTGCGGGTGGAAGTGTTTCCACTGCATTGAAGGAGTATAGCAGCCCAGGGATCTGAAGGTGGCTCTGGAATCTTTAAGACTGTTTAGCCTTTTGACCATCTTCTCTGAGAAGAGAGTCTCATCCTCAAAGGCAGGTTTGGATGGTTTGCTGTACCTCATAGGAGAGGCCAGAAACCTGGAGCCACAAGCCCCTTCTCACTCCAGTAGCCATAACTGGTTGCCGCATCTGCTCCGTCAAGTGCCGCCTCAAGGGATGCTCTGGAGATCAGTCTCCTTTCCTCAACCAAATTCAGCGTGGCAGTCTGAGGGGAAGCAACTCCGTAAATTTAGCCATCACAGAGCAGGCATTGTAGAAGTACCTGCTGACGATGGCCCGCTGGTTGGATATTCGGAGTTGCAGTCCCCCCATGGAGTAAACCTTTCGCCCGTCTAATTTTTTGGCGTCCCTATTCTTGGGCGAAGGCTTTGAAATCCTTGCCTCTCCCACTGGTTAGTGGCATCCACCACCAGGGAATCAGGCTGAGGGTGGGAATAGAGGTGTTCATAGCCCTTGGAGGGCACAAAGTACCGGAGCTCATTGCACTTGGCCGTAGGTAACAGCAAGGCTGGGGTCTGCCAAAGGGTATTGGTCATGTCCATGATTTTCTTTATCAGCGGTAAGGCGATACGGGCAGGGCCTCATCTGGTGAGGAGAAGGAAAGCACCAGGGGAGGATTGTTCCCTACCGTTCCCACCCAAGGGATCTCTTCACCCTGTGGGAACTGCAGAAAGTTGGCCTAGTCCCAGTGCTATGACAGGCACGGGTGTCTGTGCTGACGTTGGGCCCCACACTAGTGCCAGTGGCTAGTGGAGCATGTACACCGGGGTTCCTGTAGGCACCATCGCAGCCAGCGCCAATGACTGAGGCGGTGTCGGTGTTGAGGGTGCACTGTAGCCGCCAATTCCTCCGGTGCCGAAGTGGTCGATGTCAGTGCTGCAGTCGGTGCCAGTGTTAATGACTGAGGCACTGGCTCCAGTGCCAACCGTGGCGGAATGAACATCGCAGATGCCACTGGTGCTGCACCCAAGCGGAACCCCTGTCTGTGACCCCGGGCTTGATGGAAAGCCCACGAAGTCCAAAAGGGCCACTGTGGTGGATTTTGCCATTGAGGAGCCCACTGCATTGGGCGGGACCGCCTATGGTGCCATGAGGAGGATCTTCTGCTCCTGCTATAGTCGGAGCGGTATGAGTCCGACTCCGAGTAGGAGAACCAGAATGGCGCTGCTCCTCTCAAGGTAGAGCATCGAGAAGCATAGAACCAACTGCGCTCCGGGATGGCAGTGCTGGAGTAGAAGGGTGCCAAGGTGATGGGGATCAGCGTGCCATCATCGCCAGCTTTCCCTTTGACTGCACGGGGTGCCGGGATGGAACCTGCAGTGCCAAGACACTCTCCTGTCTTGGCGGCGAGAACGGCACCGTGAGCCTCATTAGGTCCTTCACCACCTCGAAAGTCTCTGGGGTGGACGGAAATGGTAGGATGGGTGTGGTGAGCGAGACGGGCCCGGACTTGACTGCCTTGCTTGGGCAGGTGTCAACATGGCCCTACTCTGAATCCCTGAGCCGTGGTCTGACTGAGGTGCCACTGGTGGCTGGTCCCTAGGTCTTGCTGAGGGAGATCAGCCTCTCTCCAACCTCTTTTTCTTCTACGCCGGCGATTGGGACAGGTGCTGAAGACTGGAATGTCCCCAAGAGGCTCCATGACGGTGCTGAGCTTCCTTGCCAGCATCTTTCTTTGGCACTGGATCCTTCAAAGATAGTGCCGGAGTGCTTCACGCCGAAGACAGCCTGCTGGAGCAGGATCCCTGGCGCCTGGATCTGACTGAGCTCAGAGAGCTGCATCCATAAGGAGAATTTTGAGACGCTCCTCCCTCTACTGAATGGTTCTCGGTTGGAATTCCCGACAGATCTTGCAGCGTGATCCTCATCCAGGCACCGTAAGCAGGAGATGTGGGGGGTCACTTTTTGGCATGCGCTTCGCGCAAATCTGGCAAGTCTTAAAGTCCGGGGATCGCGGCATGCCCCGATAACAAATGTGAGGGGGAATGGTAGGGGATTGGGGGGGAACGACCCATATCTGAAACTTATAAAGAACTACTAAACAATACTAACTACTGGAAACTAACTATGTACAGGATATAAAGCACTGCTAATCCACTTGCTGAAGCAAGAGAAGAGCAAGGGGAAGTTCCAGCTACTGTCACTGGCGGTAAGAAGGAACTGAGGGGGGGTAGGGGCAGCAGGGCTCTATAATGGGCGCCATGAAGGCACGACTCCAGGGGACGCCCAGGCTGACCCTACAGTTGCTGCTAGGGGAAAAATCTTCCGGCTACTGTGCACGTGTACATGCACACACCTGACTGGAATTGACATGAACAAGCACTCAAAGAAAAATGTATATACACCCACATTCTTAACAAATTTTTAATGGTGAGGTATATACTGGTGTCAAAGCCAGCCAACTCAGAAACATATTTGTGATCGGTATATTTTCAGAAAGAAATGCCCCTGTAAATCTGTTTTTCTTTCACGATAAGAGGCAAAGTGCAGCCTTGGATAGTTCACCCTTTAAAAATGGTTTTAAAAATCATTTTACTAAAACATTCTCATATCAGTAAACTAAATGGAATTTTTTTTAATACAATAATAAAGCTGAGTGTTTTAAAGCATGTAGAAGTCAGGAAATCTAGAAGCTAGGAGTCCTACAGCAGTATTAAAGATCTTATTTGATCCTGTATTGAATTTGAGACTGAGGACAACACTCAGTGACAGTGTGCTTCAGAGGGTATTGCAGTTATGTCCATAATTAAAGAAGTCATGTCAAATATAGCATTATGACGTCAGTGCAATGATCAAGCAGGAGAAACTAGATTGTGAGGGCGAAAACGTTTATTTAAATACAAATATATCATAGAAAAATGCTGGCTAAGCAAATTACAGTGTCTAAAATTCTATTGTAAAATTCTCAGTGAGAAACTTTTTTAATGTTAAATAAATCACTGTTTACACGTGATGATGGGTGGACTTTAGAGTACTGGAGCAAATGGCTCTAGTGTTCATACAAATACACTGAAAAGCAAAAATAAAAATTCAGTTATGTCCAGAAATAGATGATGAATATGAATTACTCTACACAGAAATAAATGTTTCCACTTACACTAACATCTTTTTGCAATTGTAAAGCCTTTTTGATACTTTGAGTCTCTGAACATACCCCAGAATGCCACCATTCTGTGACATCAAATATCATCTGTTACAGTGAGACTTCTAGTAGTTGATGTCATAATGCTGACATTCTGGAATGTCTTCAGAGAACCAAGTAGTAGAAACAGGGAGAAAAGGATTTCATTGTGGGGCAATTCAACGCATATTTGTGGACTTTCACTCAGTTTTCATTTTAACTTTCCAGTTCATCTTTAAGATCCATAGCTGTCTGGGTTATACTGTTTGCCATTTTCAGAAAAATGCTCTCTCTCATTTGTAAAAATTTAAAATTAGCTACATATTTAACAAGGATTAACATGCCATGACCCAATTTCACTGCATCGTAACTGTTGATATTCTTTACAACTATGCATTTGTCCAAATATCTGAAATTTTGTGAATAGTCTATTTCCTGCCAGACTCAATTTATAGCTAAAAAGTAACGTCTAAATCTTAAATTCAATAATTTAAGAAAATGCCTGGGAAAAGAGAAAAGGCCATTACTATGAAAAAAATATGAATGCTGGTTTAAGATCACTAACAACACAAGTACTCTGGTGGATGGGATGGGACGGGGAGGTGTAGGAGCCTGGCAATTCATAATAGGGACATGGCTTGAGAATCTGGCAAACAAGGATGATTTTTTTTGTTTTAGTCAACTTCATTTATGATACATTTTTGATGGAATTTGTATTGAAGAAGGTAAAATACTCATTTGCAATGCTTGAACATGCCAAAGGAGAAATGAACAAGGAAGGAAAATAGACTTTTTCAAACTATAGATTCACTCTTCTGATGGGGTGCCATTTTGTGATCAGCAGCTATCTTCCTCTCTTTTCTTCCCTCCATTTCTCAAAGAAGCACTGTTTTTAAAGTGATATCAATGCCTAATAATAAAGGATCACATACCCTCCTTCCCATTTACACACAGAAGTGAATTCAAGAACAAATTTAGGGAGGGTAGTAGAACTAGATTTTAGAACACACTTAGGTTTTAGGTCTCAGGTATAGTGGTACTGATGAGCACAGAGATCACAAGCTTAGAATCTGTAATATATGCCAACAGTAACTTCTAGCCAGGGCTGGCGCTTCCACTAGGCGACCCTAGGCGGTTGCCTAGGGTGGCAGGATTTGGGGGGCGGCATTTTGCCGTCCTCAGTGGAAATTCGGTGGCAGGGGGTCCTTTCGCTCCAGGTCTTCAGCGGAAATTCAGCGACGGGTCCTTCACTCGCTCCGGGATCCGCCACTGAAGTGCTCCGAAGATGCGGAGTGGAAGGACTCCCGCCGCCGAATGCTCAGAGGAGGAGCGCTGCCGCCTAGGGCAGCAAAAACCCTGGCACTGCTCCTGCTTCTAGCTGATGCAAGCTGAACACAATTCCTACAAAAATGGATAGGAGGTCATTTCTTTCTGGCTCACAGTCAGCAGTTTCCTAGAAGCAACTGAAGTCTCAACTGTGATAAAGATGCTACACAGATTCTACTGGTATCAGATAGTGTCTCTACTAACTGAGTAAACTTACTATAATATCTAACCACTAGTTGGTGGACACCAGAATCAAAGAAAGGGAGGGGGGAAGGTACTAATTTGCTCAATCCTTAGTATTTCTTGCTTCGCAAGTCACTCAATGTGTCATGATTCCCCTCCAACAAACAAGCTTACAAACCGTTTAGCCAAAAAGAAGGTTAAGTGCTGCAAAGCCTGCTCCCATAAAAGGAGAAAAAGTAGTACATTTTAATAAGAATAAAAACACCATCACATTGGACTATTTATTGCGAATTATTAAAATACTGTAAGGTTATGTTAAAATTTTCCTCTGAAATGAATTTGGCAGTCTAACAAAAACAACATATATTCAACATGATTAATAGTCTTTGCTCATTAAAGAGTTTATGACTGAATGTACTGATCGTATATTCAATCATTTCCTAATACAACATACATACAATACATATGTACATAGCCTAATACAACAAACTGAGAGGTACCAAAGTACAGTACACTTACCAGGATAAATTTTAAAAGATCAAATATATTAATGTATAATATGTAACATAAAAAGGTATTAGGTAAACTATTAACTACTTTTGAGATCTATCTTCAGTGGAAGTTGAGTTTACTAATCACTTCACAGGATCAGGCCGCTAGTCTCAGAAAACATTGTTCACTATAATTTATGGGATAAAGGAGAATGGTGTCTTACCTGTGAATTTTCTTTATAAAACCTTCCAGGTCAGAGAGAGAGTCTTTTCAGTGAGTGTTCCTGTCTCCATGGCAACTGAAGACAGACCAAATCTTTGCTCTGAGCCCAGGCTTTGGACTGCCCCCCAAGAAGAATATTCTAGAATAATAGTATTTTTCAGCTATGGACACTAACGAGATATAAGTTTTAAAGTGCTATTCAACTCAAATTATTTACAGCAGAGCCTTGCAATGAAGTTTAAGGATTTCCTAGGAGAACATGCTAGTTGGGAAATGGTGTGAGCAATGGGGAACATTTCTTGCCCTTCTGCTTCCTGTTGCTGTCTCAGAGGGTTAAGACCAAGTGCTTTTTCAGAAAACTAAATGGGAAAAAAAATAGTAGTTTTGCAGCAAAACTCCTCAAAGCCAATGAGAAACCGGTGTGAAATTTAGTCAAAGTTCTTTTCAAAATACTGAGAAAATACTGCTATAAAAGGGAGTCCTTGAGTCTGCCATCTGTACATTTGGAGGCAGAAAATTCTGGAAAGTTCTTCCAAAAAGGCAGTTCCAAGCAAAGAACAGAGTAAAGATCTGGTCTGCCACCAGTTGCTATAGATATGGAGGACCACCACTCAAATTATGCTGGAATGCTCAGGAACAGCGTTCCAGCCCTTTTTGGAGGAGCTGGAATAGCATTCCAGTACTTCTGACCCTGCTCCTCACTCCAGAAGGAGAAAGAAACAGCCATCTCTCCTTCTGAAGTGGGCCTGGAAGTGGAAGAGATGGAGGAGGCAGAGATAACATCTCCTTCATGCTGCCTCCTCCAACTCTTCCACTTCTGGGCCCACTCTGGAAGGCGAAGTGGTGGCTCAGTAACCTGCAGCTGAGAGCCATGTTGAGGGAGTCCCCCTCGGTTCCCCCTGGTTACTGAGCCGCCATCTCTTCTTCCACAGCAGGGAGCTGGGCCTGGCAGTTCCAGCACTTCATTTTTTTAGGACTCAAGCACTATGGAAGATGCCGATTGTGAAGACTGTCTGACATACAGTAAACAAGAATGCACATTAAGAATAAAATTTCATAAGAAAAGTCAGCTACACATCATCAAAAATTATCAATATTTAAATATGAAGTAGCAGCTTCTACTTTAATAATGTTGACTGCATATTAAGTAATTCTTGATATGATTTACAAAAGAGAAAGGTATACTTACATAACTGTGACTCTTACGGAAATCTGAAGGACTGCTTATACAGACTTTGTCTCCTTCCAAGCCAATTACTCTTTTACAGATATTTGATTTGGGGTCATTTGGGCTTTTTGCAATTACAATATCACCTCTGGGGGAACAAATTGTAAAGAAATGTCAGTATAGAACAATCTTTGAATGAATATATATACAACTAATAATTACATAGTTTTTAATTAAATTAATATTATTTCATGTTGAGAAACACTGCCTATAATCTCTATTTTTTCCATGACAATTCAGCTAAAAGGACCAATTATTCTATATATGTTTTAAAAAGCACATTTGAAGAGATTGAATGTATAGTACTTGAATAACAAAAATACAGCTGATTGTCATCTGACAATGCCCTGAACAAGTAAAAACCATTTACATCAGTGTGTTTGCTGCCTACTATACACAGATCAGCAAAGTTTCTTGTATACACACCAACCTTCTTCAAATCCTCTACAAAACCCTCTTCTTTCAGGAAACCTTCCAATGTCTATTTCTAAGAGTCTGTTATCCCCTACACTACTTCTGTTTACCCTATCATCCCTTAGTTAGAATCACAGAATATCAGGGTTGGAAGGGACCTCAGGAGGTCATCTAGTCCAATCCCCTGCTCAAAGCAGGACCATTCCCCAACTAAATCATCCCCGCCAGGGCTTTGTCAAGCCTGACCGTAAAAACCTCTAAGGAAGGAGGTTCCATCACCTCCCTAGGTAACCCATTCCAATGCTTCACTACCCTCCTAGTGAAAAAGTTTTTCCTAATATCCAACCTAAACCTTCCCCATTGCAACTTGAGACCATTACTCTTTGTTCTGCATGCGTTAGATTGTAAACTACAATAGTCAGGGAAAGGGCCTTGTTTTTTATGTGGCTAACGACCACTATGTACACATGCAGTGCTCCATAAAATAATAAGGTGGCATGGGGACAATATAATAAATGGTACTTTCATCATTTCTAGTGAGAAGCTCTCCCTTAACTTCCTGCCTGGAAACAACAATACTAGCAGCTCCACATATAGGACAAGATAAAGGAAAAATAGGAAGTCTTATTCAGTGTGATGGTCGTGTGAGAAACATGGTTGGAAGGACACAAGGGATTTTCAGTCTTTTGGCCAAAATTCCAAAAGTGACATGCACGACGTCCCAGGAGAACTCTGAGTGAAGTAATCTTGTATTGTGAGACTAAAAGCAAAACTTTCAATCTGTCTTCTCTTCTAGAAATAAAGTGAAATGAGACTGGCACTTACAAAAACAAATTAAAAGAAGATGAATACAGGAAAAAAGACAAGAGACAGTTAGTTGCCATAGGAAATACATTGGAAAGGCAATAGACAGAGAGATATTCATTATCATGACAAACTTTAGAAAACTAAACATTAATCTAAACAAAGCAACATACTTCTGAATGCAATAAAAATGGCGGCTAAGATTCTCCGAAAAGACAATGTCAGAATTTTGAATTGTTGGTTCCATTGAAGGTCCAGAACACTGTAAATTAAAAAAAAACAAAAACAAAAAAAACACACTATTTGCAAAATATTTTAACTTGCATAATACTTACGAGATTAAATTATTTGCAAACAAGTCACCAAAAACCTATAATTTGGGGGGAAACACTAGACTAGTTCTTTAGGTGTGGCCAAGGAGTACGAGACACATTTGAAAAGGGAGTGTATAAAGGTTCCTTTTGAGCTCCCACAACTTAAGTGTTATGGAAATATCAATACATTGTGCATCAGTCTACTCTGATCTCCAGAAAGATTGCTCTATACTGCACCAGCTGCCAACAATCCCAAAAGGCCATTACAGCAGCCAAGGATCATCAGGAAGTTGTGGGGAGAATCTGCAGGGTCCTCCCGCCTTGATCCTTTCCTCAGCCATTATGAGAGGGAGTGACAATGAAGTTGTGACAGTAGCTCTACAATATCAACTCCCACCAATTTCTGGGGTGCCAGGTTTACTAGGCTTAGTGCTGGTAGCGCTAAGAGCAGGATTGGGAAAAAATGCTTTTTTAAAGAGCTATTTGTGGTCCCAACTTTCTGCAAGGTGCTCAATGCCTTTAACTGTCATTGGCTTCAGTGGAACTTGAGGAGCTAAGTACTTTGCAATATTAGGCCTGTAATGAGGCCAACTCCTGCAGCCAGGAAGTGGTTGTTTAGTTAATCCAAAACAAAAACCAAACAAACAAAACTGGACACTAATAGTCTTAGACGTTGTATCCGCAGAAATGAAGTATGATGTTAAAATGCTGATACTACTAAAACTTTTCACTATTATAATAAAGTTCTGATTAAACCCATTATCCTTATTAGCATGAAAACATAAATTACCACAACAATTCCTCCAAGGTACTCAAAGGCACAGTGTGCTATGCATCCATACTGAATGGTATACCCCAGAAGTCGAAAGGTTTTTCCCATGACATCTCGAAGCATAGCACAGCGTTACTGTTGTGCAGCTGGCCCTGAAGGATATTAATAAAAGGTACATAATTAGTCAATAAGCTTTTTAAAAAAAACAACATGCTGTATTTGCTCAATGTGTTCTATTTTTAAAAAGGAAGCCATATGTAATATTTCCAAATTAATGAGAAGACAAAGAGCAAATTATTAGAAATAATAGAAATATTAACTCACTGAGATGAACAGCACTTGTGGTTTCGAACAGTGTGCTGTTTGAGCTATAATCCCGACAGTGTATGGATAATACACAGCTCTATGACTATTTCACTCGATGAAGAAAGTGCAGTTGACTGATATGCCCAGCATATAACTGAAATGGTCGGGATGAGAACTAGTGGGAAGCCGAAATAAGGGAAAGCTGGTTAGGCATGGGGAAGTAATAGCTGGAAATGGCAGAGAATTTCTGCTCCCTGGGCTGCGGCTTTTGTTACACAAGATTGCAGCTAAGGTTTCTTGCTGGATGTCCAGATACCACTGGTTAAAAGTATACTTTCTATCTGTACTTGACTGGAAGGTTGTGATCATTCCGTTTAGATGTGGAACTTGGCACAGTTATTTTTTGCCTCTCTCACCTGACTACTGGACTTCAGCAAAGCACTTCATTGGGGGCTACACCTGAAAACCATTTGTAAACTTCAGCTGGTGCAGAAGTGGCAGCTCACAGGGAACATATTACAGCTGACCCAAGAGGCAGCCATGATGCAATTCAAAGTATTGGTTCTGATCTAAAAAGCCTTAGTGATTTGAGTTCTGCATAAGCTAAAGACCAGCTCTCTTTTCACATACTACCCCAGCTAAAAGATTTGAGAATACAGTATTTCTTGTTTTATGTCTGGGGTAGAATGGACTCACTGCCAAAGACTGCAGAGGAGAAGCACATAGAAGGGGCAGTTTCAGCTATCATTTTTCTGGGAAGGAGTTTTTGTTTTGTTCTACTCTGGTCCATATTCAGAAGCTCTATTGAGACCTGGATGTAAGATGGTGCCTCAGCAGAGACAAACCATCTTCTTTCAGTGAGAACTGGAGAAGCCTGCAAGTCAGGAGAGGAGGTGGTGGTATTGGGCATAAAATCTCTCCTTCTGGATTGGCTGTCACTTGGATTACTAGCAGATGAGGACTCACCAGTTATCCATATAGGTGGCATCCACCACATAGAATGAATTTAGGAGATAAGAGAGTACCACTGTATCAGAGAGGGAATATATCAGGGGTCTCAAACACACGGCCCACGGGCCGCATGCAGGCCACGGAGTTATTTCCTGCAGCCCACCATAGGTGCTGACTCCACCAGCAGACCAAGCTCCCCTCACCCCCCGCCCCCTCTCCTCCCCAGCGTACCACGTCCCCGCTCCTCTGCCTACCTCCCAGTGCTTCCTGCCACCAAACAACTGTTTGGCAGCACTTAGGACTTTCCAGGAGGGAGGGGGGAAGAGCGGGGATGCAGCGCACTCAGGGGAGGAGGCAGAGAAGAGGCGGGGATGGGATTTGGGAAGGGGTTGGGATGGGGGCGGGGATGGGGTGGGGCCTCATGGACTAGACAAGCAATCTGAGGTATGAAGTTCAGCATGTATGATTCTTTGCTATGAGTAGTTGGGAAGAATGTTTGTTAAAAGTGGCAACATATTTTGTATGAATAGTTACTTTAAAAAGTTCCTGCCATTACAGCTATGTTGACAGACTGTTATATCATCATCAGTGTTACTGACCACATAAGAAATAGTTACAGGTGTTTATATTTTATTAAACCCCCTCTTCACATTAGTTTTTAAAAAGTTACTACTTTGACTTTTAATAGCATACTATATTACTCTTCTATATTACTCTCCTTTTCTTCATGTTTGACTACACTTTTCTATCATTGTATGAAAAGATTTCAGTGATGCGGTCCTCGGGCCAATGTACTAGTCCTCATGTGGCCCTCGTGGTGATTTGAGTTTGAGATCCCTGGGATATATTTATTCACTTTATTAAAATTAGTGGTGTGTTATAAGTGGTATTTTTCACAATCCAGCAAAGCATTTAAGCACATGCTTAAATTCAATTCTTTATTGAATCAGGACCTAACAGCTAACTTTCACTATAAAATGCTTATTTCTCAGCTAAAATGAACTTTATGTTGGCTACCATGAAATATTTTCTACCACCTTACTAAAGGACATCTGTGTCTTGTGTAACTTCTTAGGGCTCTGTCCTACAAGGTGCTGAATATCTCTTGAGAAGTAATTGGTGCCCTCAGATCTGAAGTCAAAACAAGAGTTCAGAACTTTAGACTGTAAGCTCTTTGAAACAGGGAATGGGTCTGATTTTATGTTTTAAAAGCAGTCTGTAAGATTATGATAGTATATTAACATAATACTGATGTGATATTTTAATCAAATAAAGAGATTGTGTCTTAACCACAGTTCTTTTTCATATGCTGGTATTACATTTTAGTTTTAATAAGGAACACTTCACAACCACAGAGAGAATTGTTTTTGTTAGCAATGACAAAGATTTATAGCCCAATTCACCACAGGAGTTATACTGGCAGAAAATTGCAGTAATGCAGTGGTCAATCTGTCCTTTAAAGGTGACTTCAGTGGGTACACTGCACTGCAAAAAAACACCGGTGGCAGCAGGTCTCAGATCCTGGGTCTATAGACTCTGAAACCTAGCAAGGGGGACAGATCTCAGATTCTGAGCTCCAGTCCAAGTGTGAATGCCTACGCTGTTACTTTCAGTACCGTAGTGCAACCCCAAGTCTGTAAGCCTAGGCTCTGAGACTCACTGCCACAGTTTTGTTTTTGTTTTTTGCAGTGTACATATACCCAGAAGGACCATTCACATGAGTAAGGGTTTCCCTGACCAGACCTAATATGAGGGAGAATGCATCAGTCTCACTGGAAAAAAGCACCCCACACTTGTTAACAGAGGCTTTATTTAGACACCAGGAAAATAATAAAATTGTGGATATGAAAAAAATTGAGAATCCTGAAGTTTTTGGGTGTGTCCATATTTTTGGTGCATTGTTCAATACAGTATTATCTAAATTCTAAGTTTTTCAGAGTTCCTATTTAAGTAAATAAGAAAGCCTATTATGATTAACACCTTAAATTTCTATAATTCTAGTTTACCAAAATACAGACAATGCTATGTAAACAGATATTCTGCTGCTCTGTTGACCCAGCCTTTCAAGAAAATTCTAGTCAAACAACTTTTAAGCCTAATTAGAAACACTGAAATGTAATTACGATAACATGTACATTTCTTTCCCACCCCACTCTTCCCAAAATTATCAAGGAAACAGATTTAAAAATATTAAGTTAATGCAGCATGAAGGTTCCACAGGTAAATTTATTTAAAACAAACAAAGAAATAGAGGCTTCTACAGGAACATTAACTCAACAAAACTCCACATTTTGGATGAAATCCTGACCCTTTAAAGACAATGGGAGTTTTACCATTGACTCAATCAGGCCAGTATTTCTCTCCCTCTGCTCCATGTTTGATAAAATAAAGAAAAAAAATATTATCCATCTGCATTCGGGCTTAGTTAATACTGATGTATAAATCTTCACTTCTGTATTTTATGACACTTAATTTTAAATGGGGAAATTTAGGATTACATTAACATAGGGTTAAACACTGTGTATTTTATTTGAGCTAAACTCCCATAGAAATAAATGGGAGTTTTACTTGAATAAAGATAGAATTAAAGCCTAGATTTGCTTTGTATTTATTATTTACCTGTAAAGATACATAAAAAGCAGAATAATGTCTACAAAAATATTTTTGACAATTTTTTTCTTGTAGTTTCTTATTCCAAAAGCATTTGTTTAACACCTTTCATATCAAAGATCACCATCATGGTAAACTTAAATGAGCAATGATTTAGTATACTTAATTTAGCCACGTAAAAAAATTCACAACAGTGGAACAGAATGTAACCAAAAAGATTTCAGTCATATGGTGAAATTACCAACAAAAACTTTTTCACAACTAGTGGCTAAGACAGTGTATAAAAGGGTAGAAATTCACTAATTTATAAAGGAATCAAATCATGAAAAACCTTGTAGATCATCAAGCAAAATCTTAACATTAATTATTTGCCTAATTTGGTGCATGTAATGTCTGGAACACAGTATGAGCCGAAGACCTTATATAAACTGATACTTGAACAACTCCATTTTGAACTAATTGCAATTTTATTAAGAGTCATTCTGGAGACCCAGAAAGGTGACTTGGCTTTAATCAACCTAGAATATTTAAAAGTATGTACTAAAGCCTTGATTCCATAGAGAGAAAGGCTGTTAGCCTAGAAATGTTTTTAAGGTGATAAAAGGAAGACTGAGTGGTAGCAAATCGATTAGAGTCATATGACAAGTGTGAATTAATGACCACAACATTTCTAGCAAAAGTTGCAATAGCAATATTTATCTCCTACAATAATTGCTAGAGAGGCTGCCTCAGCCAGAAGTCATCATAAAAGCCTAACAAAAATACCCCAGTGTTATTAGACTTCAGACTGATCTAATTCTGAAACATCATGTTAATATATGATTATATTAATACAGCAGAAAGACCTCAGCCACTTGTGGATGGTCCACAATAAACAACAGGTAAATCTTAATTTTATAAATTAAAGAATTTTTGGTTGCACTACATTAAATATAAAAATATTTAACTTTAACACTGCGGGAAACAGAAGCACACAATAGTGATAAGAGCAAAAGCGGGAGAGTAAAAAAGAGCCAATGTGTTGTGCCCCCTTCCTGATTGATAAATGATGTAGAATTTATTTTCAAAAGGGACTGGTAGAGAAAGACTTCTCATTAAGAAAACATGGGTCTCTTGCAGAGAAACACAAAGTTCTTCTGTGGGGCTACTGGCTGGGCTAGCAACTTCCAATAATTAAAAATCACAAGTGTCACTTCCCTGATCTGAGAAGAAACTTGTTTTTATTTCACCAAGCTATTACATACTTGGTAGTGTACCATACCAAGCACATGCCATAAATGTATTCTCAAAGCTTGTAAAGAACATACCTACTGAACTCCATCATCCCCTGGCTAACTCTGAATTGACCAGCAACACTTTCTAAAGTTTTCAAGGAAATAAAGAATCTGGAAAAATGGCAATTGCTCTACCTACTGCTGCAACAGCCATTGTAAAATTGCCCCCAACCAAGGGAAATGTACAGCAAGCCAAGAGGTCACAAGTTCTGTTCCCAGTTCTTTTACTGACTGGCCTTAATAATTCTCTGCACTTCACAAGATTTAAGTAAAGTCTCACTCCACTACCCCCGGAAGAAGAGAGAGATTATTACTTCTATTTCACATACAGTGTAAGAGAGGAACAGTGAATTATAGTGAAATATTCAGGATATAGGATATTCTTTACAAAGATGCAAAAATCACTTAACTGCTATAAGTATTTAAGATAATTTATGTCACAACAGTGGTAATATAGTTCAGACATAGTTATACATAGGTTTTTACAATTAATGGGATAATTTCATAGAGTTCCCTTCACTATTTTAGTCTATAGTATATTAATTAATGAATATCAAAATAATTAAAATCCCCAAACAAATTTTTCAGTTTAAACAGTAAGACTTCAATGAAATCTTATTTCATTTGTATACGATACATTTACGGCATAGTCCAATCAACTACAAAAACTTATGGTTCATTAACTTCTTTAAAATAAAACGGTGGCACTAATACTACTATTGTTGTGCTCTTGCACATTAGTAAGATCACATAATGTACATTTCCCTGGAAAAAATCATTCATCAGCACACTTAAATAGCATTTTATTAATTATAAAAAGATTAATATCTTAGCATCTTCAGGTGCCATATTAGTCAAATAGTTCATTTCAATACATTGTCTTGAAAGCAGGCAACTACAGCAGATGTAAACATAAAAGCAATATTCATGATTAAAACCAAATTTATTTAAACATTCAAGTCAGAGACCCATTGACAGCTTAATGCATTTGCTGTATAAACATCCTTATCACATAAATATTAGCATAAAATACTGTTAATATTTTATGACTAATTCCAGATATTGCTATGTACTTATTGCAGAACTCTGACTCTTAGTTTTTAAGAAAAAAAAGAGGTTGATGGAAAAAGTTACACATCCATATTAAATTGTATTCTACACAATAAATATTTTATAAGAACAGCATAGTTTATATTCTGCAGCAAAGAAAACAAAATGCAATTACTAATATCTTCTGCTCATTTTTCTTACATATTCTATGCCTTTGTCACCTGTCTTTTTTGTTTATAAAATTAATCACAGCTAGCAGGAAAGAAATCACTTTGAGCTTCATGAATGACATCCAAGAGATGGGAAAGGATTAGTTCTCAGTTGCTGCCAGTTATAGCACCAGGTGGCTTTTTCTGCAGTGAAGGTGTTACCGATAATCCCATTACATTGGTACTAAATCTTGCAGACATCAAAATTATCACCAAGGTTCCTTTTCATCCCATCCTTTCCAAATGACTGGAAGTCGCTTCACCTGAAAGAAGTCAAATCCACATGCAGCTGCTGTTTTAGCAGCCAGCGGACTCCCTGAGAATGCCAATTGTGATCCAATTTCGCTGTGCTGGTGGCCCCCTATTCCCTGTCCAATAATACATCTGTTAAAAAATCCTACAGCTACAAATCAAGTTTAATCCTACCAGGGACCTCATGTTGGTCTTGTCTTCCAAAAAGGCAGCAGGTTCTGCTGTCTATCTCTGCTAGTGTCTGGGGAATACCCTTTAAATCCCAACCCTACTTAGAAGAATAAGCTAAGGATCACAAAACATGACCTCAAAAACCCTGATATGACTATATTCTGACCCAGAGGCATTCATTCTAGGTGAAGATTAGAACTTTGCATAATAAGATTACACAGCAAGTGAATGATATCAAGGGACTATCCATATGCAGCCGCCTGGTTTTCTATAGACAGCCTGTGCTCTGCAATATGCAGTACAGACGAAACAGAGCTTGGTCTTTCTAGCTGAAATAAAATAGATTCACATAAATTAGTTGGCCATTTCCAGATTCCTAAATCCCCTATTACATCTTTTATTGACAGCTCCTGTGAGGATAGCACAAATGTTATTCCCTTTTTATTCTTTGCTTCTGTAACTGTCACACTCTAAGTGAAAAGTACATAGATTATGTCTAGAAATTAACATCTTGTTTGCTGTAATCTTGGATTACAATTGCCTATGTACATAATAAAATTAGGAAATCAACATCTCCCTATAACCAATGGCATTATGTAAAACAAATGTTTAACATTTTGTGCCAATACTTTAAATACAGAAAGCACATAAAGCAGCAGCCAATAAAACACAGTTAAATTAAATATAATTTCCCTAAAACAGGCTTTATGGATTACAGTACAAATGTTTGATCATATTTTTATGATTCAAAAAAATCTATATATTCTCCTTCTATTGTAAATGAATCATACACTACTTATTGATTGAGATAAATTATCAAATATTCCTGAATACAAAGAATGCTACCCATCTTTCTTCTCAGGGTATGTCTATACTACAGGCACTACAGTGGCACAACTGCAACGCTGTAACTATGCTGCTGTAGTTCTTGTAGTGTAGATACTTACTCCAGCAACGAGTGTTTTTCTGTTCTACTCCCTAGAGCTATGTCAATGGTATCTATAACAGGGCTTAGGTCAGCTTAACTACATCTCTTAAGGGTGTGAATTATTCAGAGGGATGTAGCTAGGTTGACCTAAGCTTTAGGTGTGTAGGCCAGGTATAGTGTAACATCACAACTCACATCAGTGATTTTTCACAAAAGTTACACTAGACTTTTTTTAAAATGTAGGTTCATTAACGAAAACAGAAGGAAAATTGAACTATTAATTATGGTACATTCAGGTCAAGTGTTTATCCACATTCTGGCTATCATTTTAATTTGTGTAAAAACTCTTTTTCATACTCAGGTTCCTGTAGGAGATCCTAATGTTACATGATCAAGAAGAGCTGGGAAAACTGAAAGTAGTGCATCACATTTAATAGGAAAATATGTCCTATATAAAATATGGATACTTTTTTTAAAACTTATCACTCATCAAATTAAAGAGAACACCTAGAATACCTTGTTACATAGAAGAGCTGTACTGTTTAGTTACTCCTTCCAAGAATAAGAGAGAGAAATGGATTTTTCTCCCATTCCACTGATTTCTTTAGTAAGCAAGATTACAAAATAATGAGCAGGCAGTCCTCTCTCACAGAAGAGCCCACTAGAGAAGACCAAGGGATGGAAAACTGATATTCTCTTCATTAAGTTTTCAACAGGTCTTTCCAATGAGGTAGGGGACATGGTTTGACTCTACTGTATTTCAAATCCAGATGCATACAGGGTTCAGCCCCCAAAACTTGCAGATCTTGTTGGATTTGCTGTCTGTTACTCTTCATCAACTCTTTCACCCTTCCTTGCAGCACAACTCCATCCTCAGGTGACTTCAAGAAGTCTAACCCTGCAAGCCCTTACTCATTTAAAGCAATCCTTTGGAGTGGATGGAACTACCCATATGAATAAGGACTACTGGCTCACATGAGAATGGATCTGATCTTACAAACCTTGCATCATCATATTAAGATTTCAGTATTTAGAACAATTCTCATTGACTGCCTTCTAGGGGTAAAATAGGATCCCCAAACAACCCCACTCCACCACATACAGCATTGCACTAATGACTATGTATATTCCAGAGATTGTGTCTCCCTCCATAATACTATATATTGGACTGTGTTGAAGATAGGGTATTCACTTGATTGACTAGAGGTCTGATCATTCATGGCAAGTTAGGGAGCTCAGTGCTACTGAACTATTTGCTTAGAAGTAAACTGCAAAATGTCAGGCTAGGGACCCTAAAGATGCTGGGAAACAAACAATGTGGCCCATTCCCCAATGACATTACTGAAGGCCTCCATTTGTATAAAGACTAAGATAGCATATTATGGTCAAACAGTGGCAAGTTTCAACTACCTACCCTACTATGGAATTACCGTATCTCTAGTCCAGCTTTCAGTAAGTGCACTTTCTAGAGGTGAGAGAGAGTATTTAGGGTAAAAATTTCAAAGGCATCTAAGTGACTTAGGCCCCTAAGCCCCATTTTTCAAAAGTGACTTAGGCCCTAGAAAGTCTATGGGACTATGGAACCTAAATCATAGACTTCAAAGGGCCTAAGACACTCAGCGTTAGGTACTTTTGAAAATTTCACCCTGGATTTATTCTCCCCATTGGACTAAAACACAATAGTTCATAGTCACCATCACGAAAACCAACTGGATAGAAGAAACTTTGAGTGCTTTAGCAGATTTAGTTTTAGCTCAAACACTGGCCTGACTAAAATCATCAGTGGAGTGAGGTGGTTCAGAACTTTAATGTACTCTACATTTAAAAACAAAATTAAAAATATTAAGATGAGGAGTAAATGAGTGCTAAGTTGGGAGTGGCTACTAAACATAGTTTTAAAATCAAATCAAACATAGACAAGACTGACCTCAGCATTTCCTGAAAAATATAGGAATCTCAAAATGAAATATTGGGGTATAGCAACAGGGACTTAATGAATGACTCTTTAATGTTCTTTACCTGTGTTTTTCTCAGTTAACTATAGTTTCATTTAATAAAGCAAAAATGTATATTCTTGCTATAAAAAGCCAAATGCTAACAGGTAAAATGAAGGGTGAAATTCTAGCCCCATGATGACCAGATGTCTCGATTTTATAGGGACAGTCCCGATTTTAGGGGCTTTTTCTTATATAGGCGCCTATTATTCCCCACCCCCATCCCGACTTTTTACACTAAGCCCCACTGTGATCAAAATATTTGCATTTTATCTGCAAAAAGTAACCTAAATAACAAGATGGATGCAAATAAAGCATATAATACTGCTACTTTCCTACATAAACTTTAACAGCTTTCCCAAAGCGCCTTTTTTGCTATTAAGCTTTCAATATATAAAAACAGACATATGTTCATGGATTCTGATCATGCAATTAATTCTTCATAGTGCAACTTTTACAATAAATGCCACACTTAACTGCTTTGTGTTTATATAAGAAGAAAGAATTAAAAACAATATTTTATCACGTGGCTGCAAATTTTCATAATAGTGTTATTTCTGTTTTTTTTATATAAACTCAAATTCTGTAAGTTCTTCTCTACTTATGGATACAGGTATTAAAAAAAAGTACTTTCCAAACATCAATAGATGAGTACAATGATATTCAGTCTAAGTTAATCCCCAGACATCGAAATCTATGAATAAAAATTCATCAGTTTTAAATACACTGAGCCTATTAAGCAAGAACAAAAGCATATGCACAAAAGAGCTTTTAATATATTTCAAAGCCCACAAGAGCCATGGTCTCATTAAAATTATAAATTACACAAACATGGAATGAAGATTCAAACTGCAGTGCAGCTAAGCAGATTACAGAAAACCCCGCGTTCCATATGATAACACACCATGGCCCTCCCAGATGGGGACTTGGAACAAAAAGGCCATCACTGCAGCTAGGGAAAACCTCCTTGTGATCTCTGGTTTCTGTTCAGCAGATGACAGCCAAATAATATGTTGATTATTCTGTTTGTGCTGCTAAGCTTGTAAGATGGAATAAAAGCGATATGATCTATTGTGAACTCAATGCTAATGTGTTGCTCCACTCATAAATAATATACTGAATTTATTTTGAAACTCTCTTTTTATCTGAGTTTCAGTTTTTAAATGCATGAACTAAAATAAAAGCCAGCATAAACTATTATTTAATTTGATGTTTTTCAAGTAAAAAATGCAGCTGACACAATAATAGGTGAGAAAACGGACTACTTAGTGAATCAAATGAAGTACAGGCACCTTTCTCAAAATTTAGCACAATGATTAGAAGGGTCCTGCTCTGCAAGGTGCTGAGTACCCGCAACTCTTATACATTTCAATGGAAAAGGAGAACACTTAGCAGCTTGCAAGATATGTGCTTGTATTTTAGTGTAGGAAATTACTCAAATTCCAAAATTCAAGTTATGTCAAATAGTTAATACATGCAATATTAGACATCCTATTACTGCAAAACACTTATACCTTTAATCTTATATACATCCTTCGCTGCAATTTTTACATACAGAATAGTACTAACACTATTCTAGTGTTACACTATACTAGTGTCATATTCACAGTAGGATACAACCAGCCTTGTATAAAGTACAGAAATGTGTCAGTGATTATCTTGTCTCTTCCGAGTTTACAATCATGGATTGCTCCAAAGTGGACTATTTAGCTTGCTATATTTTATGTTCACAATAAATTATACTTTTAAAATCTTTTTTAGGGAGGAGGAAGAGTAGTGGTTGGCTGCGTAAGACTTCTGCCCATCTAAGAATCCCACGTGCACATTCCCAGTTCACCAGCCACTACACCACTAACCCAATTACAAATTGAGAGGAACTGTACATCGATAGGGCTCTGCATGTCATATTTAACATGGAGACTTCACAAAAATCTAGGATGGGACCATAAAGGAAAAGCTGAAATACTACAGGAGAATTCTTTAAACAGCCTGAACTATAAAGTATATATTAATCAGCCAAACACAGGTTGTCTAATAAAAATGGAGTAGGCATTCGCTCCCTCAGGCCTCTTGAACTTAGGATATTCTGAACTTTATTTTAAACCTATTTACCCCTTGAATTTGTAAAAACCAAATGAAAACATATCACATGTATGGCTGTTGGAGCCTGAAAAAAGGTTACCGTAATTCATTTAATTTAGTAACTTTGCCTGAAAAAACAAACAAACAGACCATTTAGAAAAAAACAACTCTAAAAACAAACTGTGTACATGCCAGAGGGGTCTACAATCCCCCTACAGGGGTTTATTGTTTCTGAATGTAATGTCTTTTATGCCCAAGATGTTAAAAATCTGGTTTGCAGAATAGGCCCAGTGGTCTGGCAACAGCATAAAAATGTCAAGTCCAGAAGCTGCCTCTTACTTCCAAGTCTGCTGGAGCCTCAGTTCATCAAGGAGGGATGATGGAAGCTTGTTGCTCAAGAACTTCTGCCAAACGATTTTCATAACAATACAAAAATCTGTCTGAGGGCAGGTCATTGCCTTTCTCCTCTTGATCAGAAAATGGTCCTTATAAACATAATCTCCCTTTCAAAGAGGGAATGCAAGTACGGAAAATATGATGATCTCAGAATGAAGTGTTTGCAAAGTTTTAGACAAATAAGAATTTATCCCTCCAGTGCTGAAAAGAAGTGCCCCACTACAACAAAAAGGCAAACAGATAAAAAACAAATGAAGGACCTTTGATGACATTTTGTGGTTGCCAGTATACAAGTTAAGCAAGTTTTTCCAATCACATCACCTATCCCATCTGAAAAGAGAGGTAACAATCTAGCGATCAGTACACAGGAACTCCTGAATTCTCCCAGCTCTGACATGGCTACTTCTGTGAGCGTGAGGCAAGCTGCTACATCAGAACCTGTTTCAGTAAACCCATCTTTAAAAATGAAATAATATTTACTTACTTACGTCACAAGCTTGTTGTGCTTATTTATCTTTGTAAAGTATCTTGAAGATGAAAAGTGATAGACAAGTGCCAAGAATTGCTATAGTACATATCTCACCAAGCTCCTTATACAAATATAGACTTATAACCAAACAATAAAGCTTACAAGAATTACTATATTAAAAAAGTTTAATCAAAGAAATCTATAATTGCTCTGTCTTTTTTTCCACGCCATCTCAATTCATGGACTGCCATTCCCGAGCAGATCTGCCAGGCCTAAACTTTTATTCAAATCTTCATAAGGGATTTGAATGTGGAGAGGGGTAGGGATGTTGTGGACCTGCTCAGACCTTGCATTCAGTGCAGAGGGGCCAGCCTGGGAGAAGGCACAGAGCAATTATCACTTTTCAGATATAACTCTTTAAATACATTGTTTGCCCAAACCTTTTAGAAATATTAGTTCTTTAAAGGATAATCCTTTGGTTATAAATATAAATTTGTATGTAAGAATCTCAATATGGTATGTAATTTAACATATATAGGAACAATGATTTTTATAAATCACTTTTCATCTATACACCGACATATAAAGATTAACAATCCTAAATTGCTCTGCCACCAAGCTATTATAGTTAGATAAACAGTGATTTAAAGTTTTATATCAGAGCCGTTATATCCGTTTATCAGTTAAAACCAAAAATCAGAAGCCCTACAGAAACAGTATGTGTGACTCAAATGTGACTTGTACCACAAGTATGGACATTGGTTAAAACACAAACAAGGCATAATACTCAGCTGTAGCTGCTGGCAGAGGGCTAGCAGTGCTATTTGCAAGGACTGCTGCTGGAACTCCACAATAGATCATATCCATGCATGAAATAATGTTGGCATTTGCCTCCATTTTCACTACCACACCCATTACTCAAATTTCTCAAAAATCTCCATAGAAACTGTTCTTGATGGAAAACTGCATTTTTGACTAGTAACTATTTAAAAAGGTCTGGCCATCATGAAGCCTGGTGGTAGCCTATTCTTTTAGCTATTTGAATATGCAGATGGAGACTGAATATCTGGATGCTACTGGCTTACTAAGGTGATGACATCTCAAAGTGCCAAATAATGTGTTCAGATAGTAGATAACATCCTACAAATATGCTGGTAGCTTCCCTCAGTCCAACTTGGTTGGGCTTAGCACTTGCTGCATGATTTTGTACCACACTGAATAAGATTTGTTTTATTTCTTGTGACAAAGAAATATAATGTGTCTAGCCATCTACATCTATGGGAATCCATATTTTAAACATCTGATGGGATATTGTAGGCCCACAACTTTCCTTGTATTCGTCACTACTTGCACATGTGCATAAACCAAACGTATCTCTAAATAATGAGACATAGTTCTCAAACAACTCTGTCCCAAGTCCATAAACAGTCTGACTTCATACCAACACCTTTGCCTTCCCAATCCAAGATTTTCACAGTCATGTTTACCCTACTGTTCAGCTTATCCAGTCTGAATCAACATTTTATTAGGGCATCACTGCTTGTCTCTCTAGAAGAAATATACATATCACTATATAATGGGGGGGGGGGGCGGAATTCTCACAGTACCCATAATGACAAGGTCAAAATTCATTGTGCTGGAAGAAATAAATAATATTTGGACTAACTACATTTTATTATCTACTTTTGAGCTATTTCCACTTAATTACCATAGTTGACCTAGTCCACTCCAACCTGAGGACTTCCTGCATCTCAGCTAATATATTTTATGTTGCTCAATTTAAAACTGTCATGTTAGACCCTGCTATTGAAAATTAATCTGCTGAAAAACAACAATTTGTGACACTGGCAATACAGATTCCATATTCCACATCTAATAGGAGTTGATTGTAAAAACGTATTAAATATTAGAAACTAAAATTTTTATTTTACAGACAGTGCACCAATTCTACTGGGTAACAGAAAGGTGGACTCCCACATCTAGTATATGAACAATAGGATCCTGCACCACTGAAGTCAGTGGGAGATTCATCACTGGCTTCAATGGGTGCAGGATCAGATCCCTATTTAGGAAAATGTCAATCTGGCAGAAGAGAAACTTCAGCAGATGGCAAAATTGCTGTGAGAAAAATACTTCTGTTCTTCTCTAAAAAAAATTACATGCAACTTTAATCTTGACTCAGACGGCCTACTGTCGGTCACAGTACTATATTCACTAAAGCGGGGGTGGGCAAACTTTTTGGCCCAAGGGCCACATCTGGGTATGGAAATTGTGTGGTGGGCCATGAATGCTCACGAAATTGGGGGTTGGGGTGCAGGAGGGGGTGAGGGCTCCAGGTGGGAGTGTGGGCTCTGGGGTTGGGCTAGAAATGAGGAGTTCAGGGTGCAGGAAGGGGCCCCGGGCTGGGGACGGTGGGTGCTCCAGCTGGGGTGGGGCTGGGAATGAGGGGTTGGGGGTGCAAGAGGGTGCTCTGTGCTAGGACCGAGGGATTCAGAGGGTGGGAGGGGAATCAGGGCTGGGGGTTGAGGTGCAGGAGGGGGTTAGGGGTGCAGGCTTTGGCCGGCGCTTACCTCAAGCAGCTCCCGGAAGCAGCAGCATGTCTCCCCTCTGGCACCTACGTGGAGGTGCGGCCAAGCCGCTCTGCATGGTGCCCTGTCCACAGGCGCTGCCCCTGCAGCTCCCATTGGCCACAGTTCCCAGCTAATGGGAGCTGCGGGGGTGGCACTTGGGGCAAGGGCAACATGCGGAGCCCCCTGGCTGCCCCTCCACATAGTAGCTTGAGTGACCACATGCCTCTGCTTCCAGGAGCCATGCGGAGCCGTGGTACATGTGGAGTGGGGCAAGCCCCAGACCCTGCTCCCCAGAGGGAGCTCAAGGGCCAGATTAAAACGTCTGAAGGGCCGGACGTGGCCCCCAGGCCGCAGTTTGCCCACCCTGTACTAAAGTGTCCGTGGATTGCTTCTTCAATTGATTTTTGTTATACAGATTTTTTTTAATTTAGAAATTACTGTAGAGCTATATCACCATCTGAAGTATTACTGTTTGTTTCTGGATAATGCAAAATAGATGGGCAGCTCTCCACAGGGAATCTCTGTAGAAAAAATAATAATTCAACAAGCAATGAGAACCAGGAACCTGAAAAAAGTTTTGAAAGTGATCACATCATAAACAACCAATTACTTGTGAGGATCTGGGCAGCCCTCAGATCTCCAGCGTAAGTATTTGGCAGCATCCAGGTCTCACTCTGGCCTGGAGATGACCAACAAAAACACACTTTCCAATAAAATGCTGGCTGTAGTGCTGAAGAACTCTATTAGTACTGTCCATACTCCAGCACTTGTTGAGATGGCTGATTTTTAATGGAAAGACAGATGATCAGTACAGACTCAGTCTGTAAAAACATGAAAAGCAAAAAGAAAAAAACAAAACACAACGCTTAGGGCCCAATTTCTTCAAAACCTCAACTGTGTCAATTCCTAACCTGCCCAATAGCAGAAAACACCTGGGAATATACAGCAGCAACTAGATACTGTACTTAAGTATTGATTGTTCTTACCTGTACACATTTATAAAAAAGATATCTGATGATTCGGACAGTCTAAAATAAAATCCCAAAATAAATATAATGGGTATTTTGTTTTACATTAGGGGAATTCATTGCAAAGTGAAATACATATACTAATCACAACCATTCAAACAAATTTATATGGATATACATATATTAGTTATTATTTATATATTACCTGCATATCTTAAAACATCCCCAAGTGTTCATATTCACACATGAAGCCACCCGCAACACAAATTAGCATTTAGTCCATGGACATTTTTGGTACTGCATCGTAAGGTTTTCAGATATATTAATATTATCTTGGCAAAACTGTCACAAAAATTCACCAGCTCATGCACAAAATTTATTCCCCACACTTTCCATGATGATTACGATGATGATGATGATGATGAAATAACTGACTACATTTTACTCCTTCTGGGCAAGTAAAATTTTGTAAGGTTCATTTATATTCCACATTAATATGTGTTTTATGTATCAGAAATAATGGACCTGTTTTTTAAAAGTGCTGAACACTCAGAGCTCCTTGCAGGATGATTAAAGTCACCAGCAAATTACAGTAAATCACCAGTTATAATCATGATTTAAATCAGAAACAGGAAACCTTGATTTAAATAAATTGATTTTAATCTTGTTTTGCATTTGTACATTTTAGTTATTTTCCTAAAGAAGGGATGAGTCTCACTGGTTGGTAACCATTCAAAAGTGTTGATTTGCAACTAAATATAGCCTATGCATTAAATCTGGTGCTTCTTTTTGCTCACCAGGATGCACTGTATCTATTCACATTTATTTAAGCAATTATGTAGCATTTACAGCATTTATCCAGATTCTTAACTTTGACATTTTTATTGTTTTAGAAAATGATGAATGATGTAGGTCTTATTTACTAGTTTATTTATTTTTTACTTGTGATTTATGACAAGCTTTATTTGGATGAAAATTTAACTAAAATTCACACTTTTTTGTTAAATAAAACACGCTTAAATATGCTAGAAACATGAAAAAAGTTTATAAAAAAAGTTGATTAAAACATGTTTTGCATTTCAAGCTAACATTTGTTAAAGTTAGTAAATTAAACTGATTACTTCTGGTACTATGTCCTTCAATATTTTGGAACTAGTAGATTTCATCCTTTCATACCTAGTTTTCATCATAGATGGGAAAAAGAAAAGTAAGTTTTCCTGCTTTTTCAACTCCCAATTGGTTTCTTAGCCTAGCCATTGAACTGAACTAGTTGAATAAACTGAAGTGAAGAAATTATTCTCTCTGTAACTACAGAAGAGGTTATTGCTGTCAAAATCTGGTTAAGCACTTCAACAAACTCTGGTTTCAGGTGCTAAGACAGTGATTTCTACCAGTTCAGTGACTTTCTTTAAAACTTGGCAGCATCTATGGTCTACTTAACAATATTTTTGTATTTAGTTTAAATTATTTTAATAGATAAGGAGTTAAGGCCATAACATAGGTTGCCAATTTCAAATATGTTTATTTTAAAAATGAGATTTATTTAATTTTAAAAATCTAATTCTTATGTTTTTAAATAATCAATTTTTATCTGCCTCAGGTCCTCATTAACTGCAAATGGAGTTGTAGATACTCAGCAATTGAGAAAATCAAGCCCTTTCTCATTTCTGGATCCTAATTCTTCAGTGAGGTTCACCTGGGAAGACCCCTGCATGGAGCACACTGCAGGATCAGGCCCAGGTGTCATCACAAACATTTTCCTTTGTTTTTTTCAAACCCTTCTCATTTGTGGTCATACGTTGAGACTATATACATATTAACTTTACAAAATTAAGATTTATACATCTCATCTTTTCTTATAATAAATATACTGAAGATATTTTCTTTCAATTACTTTTCCAATTTCCAAGGTGCTTATCACTATGGTATCTCAGTGCTGTTCAACTTATATTTCATTATGACCTTAAGTATTCCACGTGCATCAAGTACTATACTGTACATTTTTATGGATCTACCATTTGATTGAAAGTCACAAATATATTGCATATTTAATATTTGTACAGAAATTACAATGGTTATTTTAGTAATCACTGTTTTCAGGTTCTGCATTTATTCAGCCAACAATTATTCTTTATAATATATGATATAGAGCATGGTTACGCTACAGTAATACATAGCATAAAACATGATGTCCCACAATGTATGTATTCATTTTAAATTTTAAAAAGCTGTTTAAATTCAGCATAGATCCAAATTATTATTGCTGTCAAGTATCCCCACAGAGAAGCATACAGTGAGCATCCAAATGCTTTCCAAAGAAAATCGTATTGGTATCTCTTACAGAAACACAAATCTAAGCATTTTTCAATTGAATGGTTTGTCAGCTTATTATTAATTATTATTATTATTTTTACATATTAAGACAACACCAAATCTTTCAGTGTCTGAACTGCCAGGATTAAATAGTCTTTCTAGTTGTTGGCTGCTGGCCTGAAGATACTAGACTTTCAAACCCATCCCGGCTAGTATAAAGATCAGGAAAATGAAGCCATCTTCTTTGCAATCATAATCCCTGACCCATGCTGTTAGATACTTAGGAACATCTAAAGAAGCAAACTACCTTGTTTCAGCTCACAGCATGAATACAGCAGGGAGCTGCATCACATGACTACGAGCCCTACCTAGTCAGGTGACTCAACAGCTAATCTGATTTGGTGACTATAAAACTTTAATCAGTACAGTCTATTGCTATCACATTCCAGAACTGATGAGGGAAGAAGCTTTCGAATATAATGGCAGACACCAGTAAGAAGATTATGAACAGGAATGCCATTGATGACAAGGCAGTTTTCTAATTATCTATCCCGTACATACACCAAGCAGAGAGAAATACTACTGAAAATAAACTGGACATACAGATTTAGAACAAAATGCAGTGTAGTATTTTATTCAAATTTGGATCACCGCTTATCTTTCATGCCTTATGAAGACCACAGAATGAAGTGAATCCTTACTAATGCTCGGAAATTAGATATTTAAAATAATCCATCTGTAGTTCAAATCTGGCTCAGGTTGGTAATAGTCAAACATCATTAGCCTTTGATCACTGTTAAGTGGCTTTTTAATTTTTACTTTAGCTATTTAGCTGCCTATCCAAAGCTGTATGTGCATTACACTGGTTAAAAGGCAAATTATATTGGAATATGTCAAAAAAATAATACAAGAATGGAACCCCCCCCCAAAAAAACCCACCAACCCTCAGAACAGCCAACCACACATACACACACACACACACACACACAAGGTAACTGGATCTGAGGTGTCCTACCTCCCAGGGATGTGCCCTAATCATCAGGCTATAGAGTCATTCTCTCTCTCTCCCTCTTGCCCAATGACTGTTCCACAGTGGATAAACAGTCATTGGGACAGAGAGAGTGTGAGAAGGACTCTGTAGTCCTGCGCTTAGCCTTAGGGCATCCACCTGGGAGGTGGGAGACCCAGAGTCCAGTTCCCCTGCTCCAATCACTCTTTCATTATTTTCCCAGAGTAGAATAGCTTCAACAGAAGAGACTGATTTTCCCACATCAGAATATCCCATAGCTCAGTGGTCAGCACACTCTCCTGAGAAGAGAAGACCCCCCCCCCTGTTCAAATCCTTCTACTAGACAGGGAGAATTAAACCTGGGTCTCCCATATCCCACGTGAGTGCTCTAACCACTGCGCTAAAAATTACAGAGTGGGCTCCTCCTCCAGCTATTTTGTGTGCAGTGAGGCAAGCATCTAACTCATTCCTGCAAGAAATGCTTTAGCTGCCTGGAGTCAGGTGGCTTAGGCGTCGATTTCCTGTTTCTGAATCGCTAAGCAGACAGCTGCCTCCTTGTAGTCTGGGTTTAGGCACCTGTACAGGTAACTTGGCTTGTGGACTGAGCATTGTTCCTGTGATTTTCTAGCTACCTAAAAGACAGATGCTGTGACTCTCAGCACTGGAACACCTATGTCCTTTCATGAACCCCACCCTGTGAGTCTGGATGCTGTAGCTTTTTATAAATTGAAAGTACTACCCCTGCTGAAGAGAGCTGGAAGGTTTTGAGTGTTACTCTATGGTAATGAACTACAACCAGAGGGGGAGTAGCATACACTTTGATTTTCCCTAGGGTGCTCGACCCCTGCTCCACCTAGGTCCTGCCCCCACTCCACCACTTCCCCAAGGCCCCACCCCTTCCCACCCCAGCTCCACCTCTGTCCCGCTTCTTCCTGCCCCCAAGGAGTCGGTGCCTATGCAGAGTAGTACTGTGAAAATGCCAGATTTGATGGTGGTCTATTTGAGGCATTACAAAAGGAGAAACTGAGGCAATAGTAGGGCCCAAAAACAGACCAGTAAGTCCTGCATCAGTAACCTTTTTGCCAGTTTCAGTGACGAGACTAAGGATTGAATGGACATGTGGAACTAACTTCTTCTCACAACTAAGGAAACTTATGCTGCTATCTAGAATACTTTTTGGTGACTTAAAAAAAAAAAAAAATTCAGGTCTTCAAACTTACCAAATCTTGTACCTTTTGCAAACAATACATGCACTCATCAGAGTTTGAAAAAACAAATACTGTAAATTGCCAGATATTTACTGAGCCAAAAAACTGTAATATGCGTTGGATAATCCTGAATATGTTTGCTAAGGTACAACTCTAACCAGGAGGCCTCAGTATGAGTATCAAATCTTGCTCACTTTTTGTTTAATTTTTTGCCGATTATCCTTTTGTCAAAAATGAATATGCACATATAAAACCTAAAAAGAACAAACAATTGTGTTCAAAGAGTCACTACTGCATAATTTAATCAATTAAGTATCTGTTTATCGAACTCATTTTTTCCAAAAAATGTATCATACAATGAGATGACTCAATGCATGCAAAAGCTAGTGAAAAGGAGCCCAAGTTCATCCCTGGTGTAAACTCATTGACTTCAATAGGCTTTCATCAGGAATGAATTTGGCTCAAATAAAATCACTTTGTATGAAGAAAAGGTCCAAGTAGAGGTCAGATGTCTACTTTTTTTGGAGGGGCGGGGCAGGGAAATGCCTCTATCTGTCCCACCTCCTACTGTTCTGATCCTACTAATAAGTGAAACAGAAATAAGCCTTCTAACAATCAGTGAATAGCAGTTAACATGGAACGACACCAAGGGCAGGGAGAATACAACACGAGTGAAAGGGTCTAGAGTTTGCAGAAAAGAAGTTATCAGTGAGCATAGGAGGAGTGGAAGGCATTGGCATACAAGAGGATGAGAACAACATTGAATAAAAGTAAAAAAAAGAAAGAAAATGAAAACAAAAAAGGACCATAATAGAATAAAATACAGAGAAAAGACAAAGAAGAGAAAAGATGGTCAGTAAGTGGCAATCTTCCTAATGTACAGTGTTAGCCTGCTCAGGAAGTTGGGAGAGTGCTCAGTGTTCATAGCAATTATGGATGAGAAGTTGTTGACCAGCTAGCTATTGCATATGACGTGATCCAAACAAAACATGTCTTAATGCAGATCTGCATGATGACTTAGATCATGTACCACATTGAAGACAGAGAGGCCTATATCTGAAACATGTAAGTATTTCCCATACTTAGTAGAGCATTTAAAGTACATTTCTCTGCTCTTCTGCTGTTAACTAACCCAGTGCATGACACAGATCTGGTAGGGGGAAGGTGAGTGAGCACAAAATTAAAAAAATTAGAAAAGTCTTTTAAACAATGTTTTGAGCAAACTGTAAAAACTGAAGGAAGTGCTCGATTTATGTATCCAAGTTGGCTGCTGGGGTTCTCCTGTTGGCTGAGATCACATGACCCTGTGTGTTTAAAAGAAAACTTAGCTGAAGATAATTGAGGCCATAGCTCATATTAAAAGTATAACCAGTCCATATTAAAAAGCATAACTGCATGATAGCATAAGTTATCTGTCATGCCTAGCGGCATCTATTTTTCAACTCTTTTTCATATGAATTCTATAACTGTGTTAAGACCTTTGTACATTATAAATGTAACTGCCAGTGAACTGGTTATCTGGTTAAAATGTGTAGTTGCAAGAACATGATTAAGTCCCATCCACACTAAAAGCGTAAATGACTTTTTAACTGGTCGGGTGGAGGGGGCGGGGAAGGAAATTAGTGTTGTTACTGGGTCCTCCCCCACACAGTTATATTTGTATGTAAAATAGTGTTACAATTAGTCTAACTCTGTTCCCTTTAACTGTCTTATACACACTAGCAATACAATGTCTTTATTAATCACCTGGAAAGAGGATGGAGTAGAGAGCATTTTCAGAAGACACAGTTATTCTGGTTAATCAAGACCAGAGAAGAGTGAGAATTTTAGGATGACCTCCCCAAACTAGGCAAATAGGCAACATGATGGCAGATGAATTCACTAGTGACAAATACAAACTAATTCACAATTAAATAATTGAGCTACTAAAGTTGGGTTCTTAACATAGGCGGTGAGTTCCATATTCACGTGGTGCTCAGGCACCAGCAATATTCCGAGCCAGGGGCCCAAGTCCAGCAATACTTGGGGCCAGGTGTCCCCTCCGGCCTCACCTGCAGCCCCCCCACGCCTTCCCTGGGTGTCCCCTGGCCCCGACTTGCCGCCCGCCTTTCCCGGGCCCCTGGAGCAGTGTCCCTGTCTCTTCCATGTGCTGCCTCCCGGCAGCAATTGCTGCCGCAGGGTCCTAGTGCCCCCCATCTCCACTGCCAGGGCAGACTGACTGAGCCTGCCCTTCCCCCTCAGACCCTTCCCTTTTCCAATGGGACCCTCCAGCAGCACAGGGGACCCCCCTGCCCGCAGTCACCGCTCCTGCTCCATGCTGGGCAAGGAGGCAGCCCCATCCCTCACCCCCAGTGAGGCTACAGTCGGGGCAACAGCAGGGGAGGAAGCGCATGCAGCGCCCCCTGGCAAACTCACCACAAGGGAGGCGAGGGAGATTCCTGGACCTGAGAGGAACCCTAGGAGCACATGCAGTGACAGTGGTGGGGGTGAGTGTGCTGATGGGGGAGGGCAGGAAAGGGGGGCTTGTCGCCCAGAGCTTGCTGCTGCCGGCAGGGAAAGAGCTGGGGGGAGTCCTCCTCTCTGGCCCCTGTCCCAGAGCAGCCTGCCTGCACCCCAAACTCATCCCCAACTCTGCCCCACCCCAGAGCCCACACCCCGTCAGAGCTTTCACCCACCCCACCGCACCCTCAACCGTCTACCCTAACCCCTCCAGCACCCTAAATACCTTATCCCCAAGTCCCAGCCAGAGCCCCCACACTCCTACTCTCACCCTGAGCCCCTCCCACACCCCAAACCCCTCATCTGCAGCCACACCCCACAGCCCTCACCCCTGCACCCCAATCCCCTGCCCCAGCCTAGGGCCTGCACCCCAGACCTCGTCTCACCCAAACTCCCTCCCAGAGCCTTGGGCAGGCGGTGGGCGGAGTTTGGGAAGGGGCAGGTTCTGGGCACCACCAAAATTTCTACAAACATGCCACGCCTGGGGTTCTATTAACAATATCATCTCAAGAAAAAGATTAGGACTTGGTATGTAGCAGTGGTCAAGAAGTCAAACAAATTACTAGGATACATAAAGTGTGATGGAAAGTAATACAGAACATATAATGAAATTATATAAATCATTGGCACATCCTCACCTGGAATTCTGTGTTCAGTTCTGCTCATCTCATCACAAAAAGAATATAGCAGAAATAGACGGGGTTCAGTAAACTATTACGGGCATAGAATAACTGTCATATGGCGTGATTGAAACGACTGGTATTATTTACCTTAAGGAGGAGTTGAATAATGATACAAGTATATAGGGTAGATAAATAACAATTGAATTTTTTTAAATGTAAATACAGGGTTTTTTTTGTTAAAATTCAATTTGAAATTATGATAACCTAGGATAAGGCCTTAACTTCTTATAATCTATTAAAATAATAGAAATTAAAATAAAACATTAAATAGTACATGTTTGCTGACAAGTTTTAAAAATATTCAGACTACTGAACTGATGGCAGTCACTGGCTAAGCACCTGAAACCAGAGTCTGTTGAAGTACGAGACCATCTTTTGTCAGAAGTAGCCTCTTCTCCAGTTAGAGAATATTTTCTTCATTTTAGTTTATTCAACTCTAAGAAACCAATTGGGAGTTGAAAAATCAAGAAAGCTTGATTTCTTCTTCCAATCTATGAAAAAAAAATAGGTGAGAGTGGATGAGATCTACTAGTTCTAAAATCTTGAAGGACATAGTGACCCAGAGACAATCACTTCATGTTTTGAAAAACTTTTTTGTTGTGTATCCATAACATTTAAATTAAACAATTAAAATGCTGGTTTTCCATCCAAATACAGCTTGTCACAAATCACAAGTAAAAAATTAATCATCTAGTAAATAAGAATTACATCCATTCACCATTTTCTAACGTGGTGTGACAGACCCAGACCAACGGGGTACAGGAGTCTGGTAGAGGGCAAATATACTGGTCACTGGATGAGTAGTTTTCTGTTCCCTGAGTGACCAGAGCAGGAGCTGCACTAGAGTAATCAGGAACCTGCTAGAACCAGTTATGGCAGGCAGGCTAATTAGGACACCTGGAGCCAATTAAGAAGAAGCTACTAGAATCAATTCAGGCAGGCTAATCAGGGCACCTGGGTCTTAAAAGGAGCTCACTTCAGTTTGTAGTGAGAGTGTGAGGAGCTGGGAGCAAGAGGTGCAAGGAGCTGAGAGGGAGTGCTGCTGGAGGACTGAGGACCACAAGCATTATCAGACACCAGGAGGAAGGTCCTGTGGTGAGAATAAGGAAGGTGTTTGGAGGAGGCCCTGGGGAAGTAGCCCAGGGAGTTGTAGCTGTCATGCAGCTGTTACAGGAGGCACTATAGGCAGCTGCAGTCCACAGGGCCCTGGGCTGGAACCCAGAGTAGAGGGCGGGCCCGGGTTCCCCCCAAACCTCCCAATTGACCTGGACTGTGGGTTCTTTCAGAGGGGAAGGTCTCTGGGCTGTTCCCCAACCCACATGGTGAATCTCTGAGGCCAGAAAATCCACCAATAAGCGCAGGACCCACCAAGATAGAGGAGGAAATTTGTCACAGTGGTAAAAAAATGTAAAAATTAAGACTCTGAATGTGAGTTAAGCTATATAATTGACTATATAAATGCATGTACATTAGTGTATTTTCCTGTTTAGCAAAAAACAAAAAAAATGCCACCAAATTTAATATGAGGTCTATATTTAGTTGCAAATCAATATGATAATAGTTAACAACAAACAAGAACCAATCTTTCTTTAGGAAAACAACTAAAATATTATAAATGCAAAACAAAATTAAAATTTATTATTTAAATCAAGGTTTCCTGCTTGCCAATTTAAATCATGATGATTATTAGTGATTTAATTAAGACAATTTAAATCAATCCACCCTATATGTATACAAAATATTAACGGCATTGAAAAGGTAAATTAGGAGCTTCTGTTCACTCGATCTCATAATAAAAGGGGAGGGTAAAAAGAGGGAAGACTGAAAACTCATGTAGCACAAAATCAAGATGTTGAGAACAAAATTAATCAAGAAAGAAAAAGACATGAAGAGAAGAAATTCTTTAATTGGCTATACACCAATGTTAGAGCCTGGATAACAAATAAGAGGAATGGGTACTGCTCATTTATTAGCATAAATTAGATCTATAACTGAAATCCGGTGGGATGATCTGCATGACTGGAATGTTAAAAATCAATAGTTATATCCTATGTAGGAAGGACTGAGTAGGCAAAAGGGGAAGAGGAGTGGCTTATGTTAAAAATGGCATTGCATGTTTCCAAGTTACTGGTAACATAGAAGGAAATGATCTGAATGCCTGTGGATCAATGTCCTAACAAAGAAAGCACAAAATGGCATATTACTTTATGTCTGCTACAAACCACCAAATCATATTTGGAAACAGAATGCCTGGCTCCTTATGCATCTATCTCTAATGTGAAGCAGAAAAAAATCTGTGTGAATATGGCAGACTTTTATTTGAATGGCATAAGGCCTCACGGTGCCAGTAATAAAACATCCTTGGAATCTCTACATATTATAGATAATAGATGCCTAAATGAAAAAATGTTGCATCCGACATGGGAGAATTCAATATTAGACCTTGTCTTGACAGATAAAGAGGAACTGATCACAGAACTAAAAATTAATGTTTGTTTAGGTACAAGTGATCATGACTTAATCACATTTATAATGTGCCAACAGAATAAAGTCCAGACCAGTAATACATATACTTGGTACTTTAAAAGGGCCAATTTCACAAAGCTGAAAACAATTATGAGCCAAATCAGCTGAAAGGAAGAATTTAATCAGAAAAATGTGAATGATAATTCTGAATTGTTTAAGAACACTTAAGAAGCCCAAAAAGCCACAATCACAAAATCGAGGAAGGTCATATTGGTTAAAAAACCAACCTGGTTTAGAGGGGAAGTGAAGGAAGCTATAAAATCTATAACAAATAAAAGAAAAGGGAAGCTGATAGTAATGAACATAAATCAGAAGTTAGGAAATATAGAAAATTGGTAAGGGAAGCTAAGGGATACAAAGAGAAATCTATGAACAGAGTTAAGAACAATAAGCAGTTTCTAAAAGTATATCGGGAACAAAAAGAATCCTGACAATAGTATTGGTCCATTAGTAGATGGAGATGGTAAAATTATCAGTAATAATGCAGAAGAGTCAAAAGGGTTCAATAAGTATTTCTGTTCTGTATTTGGGAAAAAACAGATGATGTACTCATATCATATGATAACACTCTTTCCTTTCTACTAGCATCTCGGGAAGATATTAAACAGTAGCTAGTAAAGTTAGACATTTTAAAATCAGCAAGTCCGGATAACTGGTATCCGAGAGTTTTAAAAGAGCCCGCTGAGAAGCTTGCTGGACCATTAATGTAGGTTTTAATTAAGTCTTGGAACACTGGGGAAGTTCCAGAAGACTGTAAGAAAGCTAATGTTGAGCCAATATTTAAAGAGAAAACAGGATGACCTGGGGAATTATAGGCCTGTCAGTCTGACATCGATTCTGAGTAAGATAATGTAGCAACGGCTATAGAACTCGATTAATAAAAAATTAAAGGAGAGTAATATAATATATGGATTTATGGAAAATAGATCTTGTCAAACTAACTTGATATCTTTTTTTTTAATGAGATTACATATTTGGTTGATAAAGGTAATAGTGTTGCTGTAATATACTTTGACTTCGGTAAGGCATTTGGGTTGGCACCACACAACATTTGGATTAAAAAAACTAGAACAACATATAATTAATATGGCACACATTAAATGGATTAAAAGCTGGCTAACTGACAGGTCTCAAAACGTAATTCTAAATGAGGAATCATCATCAGATATATATTTTTCTAATGGGGTCCCACAGGGATTGGTTCTTCACCCCCACACTATTTAACATTTTTATCAAGAACCTGGAATAAAACATAAAATCATCACTGACAAAGTTTGCAGATGACACAAAAATTGGGGGAGTAGTAAACAAGGAAGAGGACACGTCATTGATTCAGAATGACCTGGATCTCTTAATAAACTGAGCACAAGAAAACAATATGCCTAAATGTAAACATCTAAGAACAAAGAATGCAGGCCTCTACAGCGGGGGACTCTATCCTGGGAAGCAGTGACTCTGGAAAAAGATTTGGGGGGCGTGGTCAATAATCAGGTGAACATGAGCTCCTACGGCAATGCTGTGGCCAAAATGGCTAATGCAGTCCTTGCATGCATAAGCAAGGGAATCTTGAGGAATAGAGAGATTATTTTACCTCTGTAGTTAGCCCTGGTGTGAGTGCTGCTGGAATACTGTGTCCAGTTCTGTCGTCCACAAGTCAAGACGTTGTTGATAAACTGCAGCAGTTCAAAGAAGAGCTATAAGAATGATTAAAGGATTAGAAAACATGCTTCACAAAGAGAAGGTTAAGGAGTGATTTTTATTACAGTCTATGAGTACCTTCATGGGGCACAAATATTTAATAATGAGCTCTTCAATATAGTAGAGAAAGGTGTAATACAGTCCAATGGTTTGAAGCTGAAGTTAGACAAATTGAGACCAGAAATAAGGCATAAATTTTTAGCAGTGAGGGTTATTAGCCATTGGAACAATTTACCAAAGGTCGAGGTGGATTCTCCATCATGTACAGTTTTTAAATCAAGACTTGATTTTTCCTAAAAGATACATTCTAGGAATTTTTTCAGGGAAGTTCTATGGCATGTTTTATACAGGAAGTCAGATTAGATGATCACAATAGTTCCTTCTGGGCTGCAATCTATTAATAATACAAGAACAAAGACAAATTCAGTGAAAAGTTGCAAATTCAAAACTAACAAAAGGAAACACTTTTTCACACAATGCACAATTAGCCTGTGGAACATATTGTCACGGTGTATCTTTGCGTTCAAGACCTTAGGATTCAAAAGGGTTTAGACATATATATGACTAACAAGAACCTCCAGAGTAAATATTAAAAAAATAATCATTATTTTCAGGAGGGATATAAAGCCTCATATAGCAGAGCTTAAACCAACCTCTAACTATTGGGGAGTAGAAGGAAACTTTTAGGAGGTATTTTACCCCATAACTCCCTGCTGTGGACTTCTTGCTCTTGTTCTGAAATATCTAGTGCTAGAAATTGTCAAAGACAGGATATTAGACTTGATGGATGACTGATCTGATCCAATATGGCAATTGCTACATTCTCAAAAATCAGTGTCGGAATACATATGCATGTAACCATGACAAACAATATGCTAACACATGATTAAACTTGTAATGTGGATGAAACTTTAATACAAAAAGAGCAAGCATAGATAGAATGTAGTTTAAGTGCAAAAAGAAATCTACTAATCCTTGAGTAGGAGAATATAGGGCCCAAATACATAGACACTTTTTCAACAAGTGAGACCTTATTTTTGTACTATAAACCACATATGTTCTTCCAATTATGGAGAAATACCATAGGTTTTATAATTGTTACACCACAGGTTCTTTAGTACCACATCAGTTATATGTCTTGTTGTTTAAAAAAAAACTTTCAAAATATTATAAGTATAACTTGCACACAAAGCCTTTAATAGAAACTCTTCCATCTTTTAAATGCAATTTCTTAAAATAAAATAAATGCCTGGCTACATTTTAATTTTAGCAGCATACTCCTGAGTATAGGACCATCCCTGCAGTCCTTATTCAGACTCATTTCCAACCGACTTCTGGGTAAGGACTTCAGGATCAATCCGTTTATAATTAAAGATCTGAATTGGTAAATTATAAACTATTTTTCATGTTGGTCTTGACCTTAAATACACACTATGAAACAAAACAGCAAAATGTAAACACTAAGAATAATCAGACTTTGCCAGTGACTAAACTTTACCTCTTGATGTTTACCTAGAACATTTATTTTAAAATCTGTATAGGGAGAGCTTCTTAGCTAAGGCCTCTCAGAGGAGTTCCCTCAGAAGAGGTCAGTGGCAAAATACATTTAGTTTTTAATACATGTCCCATGCAATTAATCTGGTCAGTCTAGAGTACTCTGGAGACAATGGAAACTGTTCTGTTACTTCTATAAAATTACAATACAATACATTTTATATATATGGTTTTTAGTTAAAATTGATATAATCCCAATAAAGCAAAGTGTTTATAATATATATAAGGAAGGATATTGCAGTGATTAGGGTGTTAGCCTACAACCTGGGACACCCAGGATCAGTTCCCTACTGTGCCAGAGTTGTGCTGTGTGATCTTAGGGTCTTATTTAGTCTCTGTGCCTCAGTTCCCCTTCTGTAAATAGGGATAATAGTACTTCCCTACCTCACAAAAATGTTGAGGATAAAGATGTTAAAAGTTCTCAGATACTACCGTAATGAGAGCCAGAGAAATATTTGGGATATATGGGCCACAAATAGCTAAAATTACGATTTTGGTGAGTCTTGTTTGAAGACAGGTTTAACAAGCCTTAATGACCTCTCACACTTGCTGGGAATTTATCTTTTAGAATGTCGAGCTTTGAAGATGCACACATTTTTGGTATAATTAATGAAAACTGAAAAATGGATTATTACTCTTGAAAAATAAACCATCACTGGCCTAAATATCAATTCTGAAAAATCAGGAAAAATAACGACTATAATCCATGAATGTTTAGCCACTTATTCCTTTAATAATTTGAGATGGATCTTCCCATACAAAACAAGAAGTTATAGTAGATGTTGTAAACAGAATTTTATAATCACTCACTTGTTACAGTGCTCTGTGATGACAAGCACACTATAAATGGACTTGTAAAACATAAATACCATTTTTGCTCCTTTCCATATACTGTGCTATACCAATTTGATCTTGCAAAGTGCTTAGCACTCCAACCTTGATCCAGCAAAGCACTTGAGCATCTGCCTAATTTTAAGCAAATGAGTGACCTCACTGACTTTAATAAAATCAATGGGCCCACTCACATGCATAAAGTTAAGCCTGTATGAAAGTGTTAATGGGATCAGAGGCTTAGTAATTGGTGATATAGGCAACACTAAAAGCCTTCACAAGCACAGACACATCAGAATTAGGAGAGACTCCATGAGATACAATAAAAACAAAATCACCCCACAGAAAACTTTGTCAGAACAACATGGCCCAAAAGCCTCCTCACAAAGGCACTGAGGCCCCCAATTAGGAACAATACACTTAGGGACATGCTTCACTTTAAGCATGTAAATAGTCCCATTGAAGTCAAAGCTTTTAGAAAAATCTGCCTTGATTTAGTTGGTCTTATCAGTCTACATTGAAAATGAATAGGAGATTCATGAGTGCACACAAGCTCCTTCTACAATAGTTCAGAAGACAGTCGTGTCTTTATAAACAATATTTTTCTTACATAGGTCCTATCTACACTGGCCAAGAAAAACATGTTAGCACCTTTCTCGTGAACCATGTTTAAATACGGCTCTTGTTAGACAGAGCAACATGGTTTCCATGACCACTACAGAAGGGGCTTTGGTGTTGACCTCTTGTGTCTAGATCAGTGGTTTTCAACCATTTTTTATTTGCGGCCCCCTAAAAAATTTTAAATGGAGGTATTGGGTATGTTTTTCAAATTTTAGCTACCTCTATTGCCTAAGAATAGTTCTTGAAAATGTAACATGTTAAGAACATGTTGGAATATCGTATTAATGTTAAAAGTCCAGTTCTTATGCTGAAGAAGCAGTTTATGCTGTTTATAATTCTGCTAACTAGTGTAAATCTCTTGTTGACATTTACAATGTGAATTATTGCCCTTTCTCTTCAATGGACAACAACTCAAACTAAACCACAACATTTACTTTAAGTAAAATGAAGCACTGTGAAATACCTGCTTGATTCTCAGGCAACTACCCCTTTATCGTGCTCGGTATCTGTCCACTCCATAGCATGCCGAGGAAGGGGATAGTCCACTACTCAATTTTCTTGCCCTCAATTATAACATAAAACATAATACATTATTCATTCCAAGCAAGGGTTTACAAATCAGTACAGAAAATAAATTGATTTAAAAGTGCTATATCAAGCAAAATTATGTTTATTCCTAGTTTCAAATGACAGCACAAGGATTGTAAACGTGTGATTATTTATGCCAAAGACCTGCACTTGGACTTCTGATGAGTACAACTAACTACCATTCTCTGTTTATTACTCATTTCCTCCTCATCTTTTTCTTTTAAGTCATCTTTTTAACAAATATAGTGGGATACTTGAATGTGTCTAGAACCAAAATAACTTGAATGTGTCTACTCAAAAACATTTGCTCATTCACCTTCAGATGAATCTGTTCCAAACAAAGGCCTTGTCTACACTGGCAATCTGGTAAAGTAGCTTTCAGCGGTGTAACTCCTGAGGTATACACAGTGCCAAGGTACTTAATGCGCAGAAACTGCGCAGTTGCAGCGCTGTAAAAAAAACTACCCCAATGAGAGGCATACAGCTTTCTGCGCTGGGGCTACAGTGCCGCGGTGCCAGTGTAGACACCCTGGTCGATTACAGCGCTGCAGGATTGGCCTCCGGGAGGTGTTCCACAATGCCTGTTCTCACCTCTCTGGTCATCGGTTTGAACTCTATGGCCCTGCCCTCAGGTGAGCAACCATGAACCCCACCCCTTAAAGTCCCCTTCCTGTTTGCTCGGTGACGCATGCAATGGTCTCAGCGCATCTTTCCAGGTCAGTGGGCCTGCTCCACGAACCAAGTGATCCCCCACTTGGAGTAATGCTGAGCTGCTGGTCCTCATCAGCATTTGAGAAGAGGAGGCTGTCCAATCCCAGCTGCGCTTCAGCCGTAGGAATTAAATAAATAAATAAAAATAAATTAATTAATGGAGATATCCTATCTCCTAGAACTGGAAGGGACCCCGAAAGGTCATCGAGTCCAGCCCCCTGCCTTCACTAGCAGGACCAAGTACTGATTTTGCCCCAGATCCCTATGTGGCCCCCTCAAGGATTGAACTCTCAACCCTGGGTTTTGCAGGCCAATGCTCAAACCACTGAGCTATTCCTCCCCCCAATTATGATGCCTACAGACAGATTTCACGATGCATGACAAAAAGGGGCCATGACTAGGACACACTGCAGTGCAGGGTCAAAGTGAAGGAGCTGCGGAACACCTACCACAAGGTGCGGGAGGCAAACTGCCACTCCGGTGCTATGCCCACGAGCTGCCGGTTCTGCAAAGAGCTGGATGCAATACTCTGAGGCGACCCCACTTCCACTGCGAAGGCCCCTGTGGATACTTCGGTGGCTTGCGTGCGAGTCGAGAGTGGACCGAGCCAGGAGGAGGAAATCTTGGATGAGGATGTGGAGGGGGGGAAGGTGGACCCACAGGCAGAGAACGACTTGGAGGTCAGAGATGCATGCAGCCAGGAGCTCTTCTCTACCCTGAAGAAGGCTAGCCAGTCACACCAGTCGGAGCTTGGCAAAGCGCAAACAGGAGAAGGCCCCTGTAAGTGGCTTTGATTTTGAGAATCACCGAAGCGAGTTGTTGGGGGCAGGAGAGTTGCAGAAAGCAGGCTTGCGTCTGTATGATGCGCATATCACCACATGCCTAGTCTGAGTGGTGGGAAAGGGTGTTGATAGACTCCCTAACTTCACAGGAATCTGCCTCAGATCTCCACGGAACTCTCATGGAGTCACTGGGCAATCCGCTGCCACAGGTTCTTTGTCAGAGCTGCTTTGTTTCTTGGCCCATTAAGGGTAACTTTCCTGCGCCACTCTGCTGTCATGGTGGGAAGAGACCACTGCTGCACACAAGTGAGCCACATAAGGGCCAGGGCGGAAGCAGCAGTCTTGGAGAAGACCCTCCCTTGATTCCCTGCTCACCCTCAGTAGCGAGATATCTTCCATAATTAACACAGCCTGTGGAAAATGTGGGACAGTAATGTTTATAAGCCCCCCCCTACAGTGCTGGCTCTCCCCAGGAGTCAGGTGCCCATTGTACAGTATGGTCCTGGAACACTGATTTCCCCTGCCCCTGCGGTTACTCACCATTTTGGGGGTCTTGTGGCTTATGTGCGCTTGCCTGGGGTCAGCCAGTTAGAGACAGGTACATGAATAGTGGCTGTGTTTTAAATCACTGAATCAGTGGTCTGTGTGTTGCAAACAATACTGCTTCTGTAAAATGCTGCATTTTGGCTTCACAGAGATGACCTTGGGAGCCCAGCCTCCCCGTGTTATCGCCGGCTAAACAGCTGCGCAGAATTAGAAAGCGGCCACGAAGAACTAAAGAGGACTTTCTGCGTGATGTCATGATGCACTCCGTGGCCGAAAAACAAGAATTGAAGGAGTGGCAGGACAGCCAGGAGAGGGACCAAAAGGAGAACGCAGCACATCAGAACGAAGCCACGGAGCAGCTCTTAAAAGTTATGGAGTGCCAATCGGACATGCACCAGGTGCTACTAGCACTACAAACTGAGCCGCTCCATGCCTGCTCTCCCCTACAGCCGCTGTCACAAAACTCTTTCCCGTGCGTCCCCCCCAGATACCACCAACACACTCTTATCAGCCTCCTGGCTCCGGTCTGTACCCGTTGCATTCCACTTCTGCCCTGTCACAGTCCAGCCCTGCGGACTCCTAGTACCCACTGCATTCAACACCTGTCCCTCTGCAGTTTACACCAGCTGAAGTACAGTACCTGCTACACTGTACTCCAAAGGACAAGGTTGCATATGATTCATGGACATACACAAATCTTTAACCGTCCTGGGACCCCACATCCTCTTGGGACCCTCCCTTCCCTCAATCTCCCACAGTGCTGATATGTTTTTTTGTTTGACTCTCTCCTCTGGTTGTTTTTTAATAAAAGAATTGTTTTGTTTTGAAAGCAATCTTTATTACATTAATTGAAAGCAAACAGAGCCCTGCAAAGCACCAGGCAATTTTCTTAAACCTTCGCAGTGCATTGTCTGCACCAATCACGACCACCTCCTAGCATTATAAGCACTGCAGTCCCAAGCATAGCAACAAATATTAGTGGATTTCAGCATCAAATTGATGCCTCAAGGTATCCCTGATCCTTATGGCCCTGCGCTGCACCCCTCTAATCGCCTTGGTCTCTGTCTGCTCAAATTCAGCCTCGAGGCGCCGAGCCGCAGCAATCTAGCCTTGAGTGAAACTTTCACCCTTCCCTTCACAAATATTATGAAGCGTACAGCACGCAGCAATAAGCATAGGAATATTGTCATCAGCCAAGTCCAGCCTCCCATATAGGCAGAGCCAGTGGGCCTTTAAATGGCCAAAAGCACACTCAGTCATTCTCCGCTTACTCAGCCTGTTATTGAACCACTCCTTGCTGCTGTAAAGGTGCCCTGTGTATGGCTTCCTAAGCCATGGCATTAAGGGCTAGGCAGAGTCTCCCAGGATCACAATGGGCATTTCGACTTCCCCTGCGATGATCTTCTGGTCCAAGAAGAAAGTCCCTGCTCGCACTTCCTGAACAGACCAGTGTTCTGAAAGATGTGTGCATCATGCACCTTTTCGGAACAGCCTGCATTAATGTGCGTGAAATGCCCACGGTGATCCACAAGCACCTGAAGAACCATAGAGAAATACCCCTTCCAATTAACGTACTAGGAGGTCTGGTGCCAGAATTGGAATAAGCGTGCCATCTATCGCCTCTCCGCAGATAGGGAAGCCCATTTGTGCAAAGCCATTCACAGTGTCACGCACATTGCCCAGAGTCGTGGTCTTTCAGAACAGGATGCGATAAATGGCCCTGCACACTTCCATCAACACGAGTCAATGGTCGACTTTCCCACTCTGAACTGATTAGCGACCGATCGGTAGCAGTCTGGAGTAGCCAGCTTCCACAGTGTAATCGCCACGCGCTTCTCCAACAACGGGGCAGCTCTCATTCTCGTGTCCTTGCACCGCAGGGCTGGGGCGAGCTCATCACACAGTCCCCATGAATGTGGTTTTCCTCATCCAAAAGGTCTGCAGCAACTGCTCATCATCGCAGACGTGCATGACAATGTGATCCCACCATTCAGTGCTTGTTTCCTGAGCCCAAAAGCAGTGTTCCACTGTAGTCAGCACCCCCGTGAATGCCAAAAGCAATCTCGTGTTGTAGCTACTACGCGTGGCGAGATCAACATCAAACTCCTCTTGCCTTTGTAGTTTAAGGAATAACTCCACCACCACTCATGAAGTGTTAGTGAGAGCGAGCAGTATATTGGTCAACAGTGCGGGATCCAGTCCTGCAGACCGAAAAGGCAGAGCGCGCAGTACACAAACCGTTGAAAGATGGCGCCAAATGCAGACAGAAGCACAGAGATTGCTGGGATGCGAAGCAATGCATCACGGGGCACTGGGACAGGACCCAGGATGCCCCGCGACCCCCTCCGCCTTCCCACAACTCTTAGTGGCAGAAGAGAAAGAGATGCTCTGTGGGATAACTGCCCAGAGTGCACCACTCTGAAAACTGCTGCAAGTGCAAACACGCTATTTCAAATATTTAAATATGTGGAATATAATTTGGAAGGAAAGTGAAGGAGGCACTGATTTCAAATATTATGTTTTAAAAATCTAAGCATATTTGAAATTTTAGGACTGAGCCTCATTCACCACTCTTTTACATCAGTTTTACATCAGCAACTCCACTGAAATTAATGGAATTGTAAAATTGAACAGGGTATGAATCAATCTCTGCATTTATTCTGTTCGGCAGGTTTGCCAATCCCAGACATTCACAAATTACGAGACTCCTCCACCTCCACAAAAAAACTCACGAGATTGGCTAAGTAAACATGTTTTAAATAAAAATCGCATTGTTTATTGCCTGCCTTTTAATTTTTTGTTTAAGCCGCCTTTAGGGGAAAGCCACCAAATCCCAACTTGTGTGTAATTATCTCAGAGTCAACATTCAGACTTAAATACACACACAAAAGTGCAACCTCCTTGTTCACTGATCACAGAGAACTCATCCTCTCCTGTCCCCGGGATATGAGCAGCCTTCCTTTACTTCTCTCTCACCCTCCCAAGTTATACAGAAGAGAGAGCTGCTGCATTCCCTCTCTTTGCATGCTCTCCCAGTCACTTGCCCTAGTCTACAGTCACTTGACCGCCATATTTCCTTCCCTTTTTCCTGACAGTCTCCTATGCATTCCGTTTTTTTCTGCCAGCCAGATTCCCTTGAATCACCTCTCAATCTGCCTTCTGCTTCTCCAACATTTCTCTGACCCCTACCCAGTTCCCTAAAACATGCCCTCTCCCTCCTGCTGTCCAAAGTCCAACTTCGATCACCTGCACATTTTCCCATCCCATGGTGACCAAGGGGGAACTGACTTCCCTCAGGGTAGCCTAGCTTAAGCCCCATTAAAACCATGTGCGAGTTTATGCTGGAGCTAGTGGTATAATTTCTAGCTTGAGTACACATCATGCACTAATTTTAAGCAAGGCACCATGCTAAAAACAGAAGTGTAGCTGCAGCAGTGTGAGTAGCAGGAGGGGCTAGTTCCCTAAGAACATATCTTATGTGTCAGATGGGATCACAATGGGGGCAGCTAGCCTATCCCGTGACTTGCGGTGCTGTAGCTACACTGCTATTTTTAGCATATTAGCTTCATCAGAGCTAGCCCAGGTATGTCTACTCAAGCTGGAAAATACACCTTACAGCTCCAGTGCAGACGGAGGCAGTGCTAGCCCACGGCGGGGCCCTAAGCAGGAATATTTTGGGGGCCAGCCACATACACAACACGTAACAAAAGCGAATGGGGGGGGGGCCCTTAAGCTGCTTGGGGCCTTAAGAAACTGCTTAGTCTGCTTATGCCTAGTGCCGGCTCTGAGTGTAGACATACCCAATGAGAGATAACATCTGTTTTTGCTGGGGGCAGTCACACTTTTCATTTACAAAAGTTAAAGCAACATGGTGACTATTTTGGATGAAGGCTAAATTTCACAAGATTGAAGGCAGAAATCAGAAATTAAAAAAACATCATTGAAGGGGCTTAATCCCCATCACCTGCTGGGCTAGTGAATGCACCTAATTAGTCATACTTTGCACCTGGTGAGGTGAGTAGCTAATTGACTCTTAGCCAGAGGGGGTGGAGCTAAGCCATAATAAGTAGACTGAAGGAGCTAGGGCTCTCTGGCTGAGGGTTAGGTTACACAGAGACAATAGAGGTAGCAGCAGAAGCAGCAGAGTTCCATTTGAACTTTTGTCTGGATTTGTTTGATACCTTGGAAAAGATCTGAACTTAAGTGACTTGGCCGGAGGGCTGAGCAACAGAAGAGCTGGGGATAAAGATAGTGGTAACATCCCAACTGATGCCAGAGGAGGGGGAGGGTGTTCTGAGGGTGAGTGAGCCCTGCCCAACCATCAAACAAATATTGAGGATCATTATAAAACCAAGTGATTTGGCAATGCTGGCTTAGTGCAAATCCTGGCATTGCCCCTTCTTCCCAACAGGTGCAGAAGAGGAGGCCTTAGATGCAGATGGCTCCGACTGCAGTAGAACCAGTGTGATTTTGCTGAGTGGGATTTTAGGATGCTAGAAGCCAAGCTTTGTGTGTTTAGACTTGACAAGAGGGACAACATTTGTTTCTTTTAAAATTCTGGAGTATCAACACTTCGTAATTTATCTTTAATGCAAATATTGTTTTAAGAGAAATTCATAAGCAAAAAAAACCAGTGTTTCCAACCCCAAATATGCAAAAATCAAGAGTGAGAACCTGCCCCAAATTATTACATTGGCTTAAACATCATGAGGGCTTTTTTAAACAATAAATCATGTTTGATTTTTTTCTAGTTTATAAAATCTTGGTGATTAAATGCGCATGTGACAACTACACATGAGAAAAATGTGGACACACAAATACTAGCCCCAGCTCTCCTTTGGACCAGTCTTTAAATCGAAATTCACCACACTGTCAAGGCTTCTTTCAGAAAGCACAAGAGCTAAAATATACTCAATAAAATTTAGATAATCTCATTAAAAAAATGATTATCAGAAGCCACATGGTGATACTAAACTCAGGTATTTCATGGGTTTTCCACATTCTTGAATTTGTATTACCGAGAGTCAGGTCACAGGCTAAATAGAAAACAACATATACACTACTTAAAGACGCAAAATAAAAATATGCTGTATTGTTAGCAGCTAGTTAAATTATAGTAAAAACCAGTGACATATGGGAACTACACTTCTCATACTAAGACATTTTCACTTTAGCCCTAATCTTGCCATGAGCTTTATATAAGGGTCTCCCAACCTGGATGTCACTTCAAGAGAGAGGGGATCTTAAATAGCACCATTCATCAGAAAATCTCAAAGTGTTTAATAGAAACGAAGGGAGACTGCCTACTTAAGCATCACACTTCTGATTAAATCTCCTTACCAGCTGTTAGAAGTAACATTTAATATTATTAAAAGCAAGCTTTTGTTTTGTGCATTTACTACCCTGTCATGTAGAGTTTCCGGTTTATGTTTTTTTTATACAGAAACGAGAGGAGGAAAACAGTTTGTAACTGTGAAAGCACTGAGATTGGCCAGGTCACTTAAAAGAGCACCTGTAATACTTAAAATTTTAACATTCAATTTCAAGTCGTTGTTGGCCCCTCACATAATGAAGTTTTAGGACGCAACCCTACACTGGCACCACATGGACGGACCATCTCTAAAGTCAACGTGGTTTCACACAGACACAGGGAACGGCTGGCTCCGAGCCTTGGTCGAGGTCACCAGTCGGTCGGTCAGGATTAGACTCCTGATCTCCAAGAGCCCTGGGCTGGAGCCAACCTTCCCCTCGCGCTACAGGTGCCCCGCGTCTCACGAGTCCTGGGTTCCCTCTGAGCCAGCAGCGCGCGGCGTTCAGGGGATGAGAGAACAGCTCCTCCTGACGCCGGGGTCCGTGGGGGAACCGCCAGCTCAGGACACTGCGCCGTGACACGCACCCCAAAACCTCCTGGTCAGGGGCGGCATTGGTCCAGGGGTGTCAGGGAAGACCCCCGTGATCTCACACCCGGGGTGGGGAGCCCCCTCAATTCCTGAGCGGCTGGATAAGGGGTAAGACGCAGCCTTTCCCCGCCATCCCTCCCTCACCTACCTGCCTGCCCCGCAGCTTCAGGATCTCCCCCTCCCCCTCACCAGAGCTACAACGCCTGCCAACAACGCTCCTTGCTATTGGCTGGCGAGGATCCCAAACCGTCTCCCCATAGGTCGAAGCGGGCGGAGGGGGAAGGGGGCTTATCTTTCCCGGCGTCCCTTTCCTCCTGTCAACCGGGAGGAAGCTAAGATGGCGGCCTTGGCGACCGGCGGGGCGACGCCGAGTGACGGGGCTACCAGTTTCCAGCGGAAAGTTCCTGCTAGCAGCCGCCTGGCCGCAATCGCGGGCACCCGGCCCTCGGTGCGCCACGGGCAGCTGTTGCTCTCCAGTGGGCTCCCCTCCCTGGATTGTGTGCTAGGTTGGTGCAGAGCCGGGACCCGGCCTCGCAGCGCAGGATGCTGGCTGACTGTCCCCTATCCCCCACCTCCTTCTGCTGGCTGCCCCCTTCCTCCTATTCCTTGTCTGCTCCTCTTCCCTTCCTTAAACCCGCAGCTACTTCAGTGCCGCCTCCCGATTTGTGATTGTGGGAGACTCTTTCTGCCAGTCCGACCCTCCCCAAAGCCACGCTGACTTGGGGAAGGGGTGTGAGAGACTCCTCACCTGACACTCATCCTCGAGGTTCCTTATTTTTGCGGGGTATGGGGGAGATGCGCGTAAAGGTCCTTACAACCTGCTTTGTGGGGTGAGACGACTGCACCGAGCTATTTGGGCTTCGTATACGTTTATACTTTTTTTTTTTTTCTGGACTGGAAGGATTTGATGTGCCTGGTTTTTCCCAGTGAGACACTTGCTGTCTCACTCTTCATTTATTTCAAATCTTTATTCATTCAGATTGTCAGAGAAGGGGGTGGCTTACTGGACTAAGCCTCAGATTATGAAATAGTGCCAAATACATCCCTAGTGTAGTTGCCTTCTGTGGTGTTAGACCTTGGAAGCATTTTGGACATGAACTTGAACTGTGGGTTTGAAGCCTAGGGTCTCAGCTCAGATCTTATCTAAATTAGGGACTTTCTGTATTTTCAGCCATTGATGGCTAGCCACGGGTATAGCTGCAGTTCTATAACGTTGTAGAAAAGCACTGGGTAAGAACTAAGTATAATGTATTTATTTGTGTAAATTAGTTAAACTGCTATACTGTGTGGTTTGCATCAGCACAATTTACACAGATTTCAAATGGGCAAGTTCCACCATTGAAAATAGTGGCTTTGCCTGTCTATGCTAGGCTAGGGGCTTGCACTGGTACAGCTATCCTAATGGCTGTTTAGGTAGATCCTCCGTATAAACAATTTTTTAAGTTTCAGGTATCACAGGCATGACTCAGCCCTTTCATCCCTGGAGGCAGATATCTGTAGTGCTAGCATTTACTATGTTTGGGCATCTACAGGTGAGGTAATAAATGATAAGATGGTATTTGCTCTGTGGAAATGATTCTTCTGCCTTGGTGTCCTAAATCTCTCTTCTGTATCCTCCCCCTCTCCTATGCTGTACATCATGTAGAGAGGGAGGAGGGAACACTTCTGCTATCTTATCAGGAATGTTGATCCATCTTAGGGAGAGAGAAACATCCTTCTTAAGGGAGACACATAGCTCCATTTCATTACTACTGTATAGTTTTTAAAGCATTTTGAGAAGAAGAGTACAATGTAAATGTAAGATAACTAAACTGACCATCTTGATTCTTGTGTATGTTCTGTTTTATAAAGTAGAGTTTGAAATGCCCAGCATGGTACAGCAAATGTGGACAGTTACCCATGGGCTCAATCTTCTGAACCACCATTTTCTTGCTTACGTAATGATTAGTGCTGTATTTGATAAGGTGAATTGGGGAAACTTCTTCCTACATACTCTGTACCCCATCTAAGCTATCTATTCCCTGTCTTTAAGCATTCAATAACTTCCCAGCTTCTAGAAAAAATATTTATTTCAAGAGAGAAAATGAGAACTTAGTGAGATGTTAATATTCGGTGAATTACATGAAAGCCCTTCATCCCCAGAGGGTAGCAACTTTTTAAACTACCTTTTTGAAGGAATCCAAACCATGGGTGACTGGCAGGTTTGCAAAATTCAGATGCCTTGCACTGAACCTTCACTAACCTCCTGGCCTCAAGGAACTATTTATCCTGGCTTCCTCTATATAGCTTGCAGCTGTATATATGTGATCACTTGCTAAATTGATTACAGCATGCATGAAGACCTGTGTATAGATTTTTCTCCCTGTTGCCTACTAACAATTTCACAGATAAATACTTGACAATGTAGTGTATTGTATTTCCTTGTTATTGGGACTTATAGTGTGTGTTTGTTTTTCTTTAAACTCCTTGTGGAGGTTTGCATAATAGAATGTTCTATATCTTTATTTTGCAGAAGATATTTACAATAACACCATGCACAAACTTCCTTCGTTCACAGTTGGGCTTCAAGGAAGTGTTTTGTAAGCTCCCTACCCCAAGGAACAAAAGTGTGTTAATGTTAAAGCAAGAGTCATGTTGAAAAGAGCATTTGTAATAGGTACAGATCTAGGATAGAATAGGGGCCATTAGGGTTGTAGTGAGGCTTGACAGTGCCTAGCTACATTGTCCCCCAAACTTTGCCAACATACCTGTTAAAAGTACACTGAATACAATTGTATATCACTACTTTAAACAACTATTCAATACTCTTTTCGCTTTAGCCAATGGGGAGCTCTGTCCTTTTTCTTCTACACTAAAATGATCTTTTATTTTTAAAGCAGCTACTTCTGTCCTGCCCTTCATTCATGAACTTGATTTTTGAACCAAATCTGTTCCATGCAAATCCTATCCTCTATTGTAAGAAATGTTGAATCAAGAAGTTGTTTGTGGGGTGGCTTTTTATTTGTTTGGGTTTTTTTTGTCTTTATGCTGAAGAAATTTCATAGTGTTTCACATAACATTGTTTTTGCCTCACTTTGCATATCAGTCTTCCATTTGGGTTTCTAAAACTGAGAGTTATTCATTATACTTTTTAACATGTTCAGTTCCATTCATATAGTATGGAAGTTCCAACACAGACACAACATTATCCCCAGACATCACAAATAGGAGCTAGTGAAATCATGCTGGTAAAAATACACTTGTAATTACAGTTACAGCCTGTATCCCAGCATTAGCACAGCAGCAAAAATAAACTGTTAAGAAGAAACCATTAAGCAAAGATAGATCTTGAAGAGGACTATAGAGTAATTTAAGTTGCCCTCTGTATACTTGTTGAACTGGTACTACTGCAATTTACTGTTGTAAACTATCTTTTTTTTTTTTTTTTCTTTACTTTTCTCTTTTCCAAAAAGAGAGGGGTAGCTAAATGCTGATCCAGCAAAGCACTAAGTCTGTGTCTAACTTTAAGGACACAAGTAGTTCAGTTAAAGACCGTGGGACTACTAGATCCTGAGTTAGGCACAGGCTTGAGTTAGGGAGCTGCAGCCCATAGAAATATATTTTATTACGTTTTATAAACTGTCATTGTCTTGTAGCGTATATGTCATATACTGAAAGCTTTTCTGTCTCAATTGGTTCAAGCAAGATAGTATTTGTAAAAAACTGAAGATGCAAATTGTTATATAAATGCTAAGTATTAGTTTTGCTGATGTTTTTCCTAATTTTATCAACTTACTGTTCCCTTTAAGTCAGACTGATTCATACTTCTAGTAGATTTCCATTTCTGGCAGTATTTCTAAATACATAATAAAGGTGTATATGCTCTAAACAGGAATATAGCATATGATAATTCTTCTGTCTATTCCACTCTTCAGTGGAAAACCTTGTCCTCCAAAATCGTATCACCAGTATTTTCTCCTTCCAAATGCATCCTGTAAGAGATACGTGATTTATATTATGGTTTCAGTCTTTTCTATGCAGTTCCAACAATTCTCTCTTTCTTATTCAAGCCTCAAATCTCCATGCTTTGCATGGTGGTGCAGAAAATGAACTGTTCTCAACTAGCACCATGATAACCAATACCATAGGTAAAGGACTGAGATGCCAAACTGAGGAACAAACAGATTATAAATACACAGCAGTAAGAGGGCCCTTCAAAAGGATTTTGAAGGATTTTAAAATAACCTTTCTTTCTTTCTTTCCTTTTCTTTCTTTTCATTCTGTCAGCTTTTCATCTTCTCTCCAATCTATTTCACACCAATTCATGTCTTTCTCCACTTAGAGAGAGAGAAGTGTATGGGAAAATTCCATGGTAACCATGTACTAGTTTCATATACCATATAATTCAATAAAGTTATTTAAAAGTATTTATTACATTTGATACAGTAAAATGAGCCTCTGATCCTAGGAAATGCCAAGCAAGGTTGCGTTTTATGCCTTAAATACTCATACAAGTACTGTAAATCTGGCGTGTAAAAAGTGGTAGTATGCAAAAAATCCTTGAGACGTAACTTATTAACAAAAAAATCCGATTTTGCTGACAATTTGTCAATCCAGCACCCTCTCAGTACAAGTTACTGTTTTAAAAATGTGCTGCTTCTGCCATGAACACAAGAAGTGAGTTTAAAATCTAATGGTGATGATGATGATAAAGTATAATTATCTGTGGATTTCTGAGCTTGTATCCCATTTTGTGTGTATAACTGCTGTCTCGTAAAATCTTCGAGGCTTGAGCTGTTTGTGTATTGTATAGAGCTAAGCGCACTGCTGGTGCTAAACAAATAATATTAATATTCTTCCTAATGTTTGCTTTAAAAAAAAAAAAAGACTTTCTTTGGCCCCGCTCTAAATTTTTCACTCTTCTGATTTGTGAAGAAAAACTCCCATTCAACCTACTGTTCTGTTGGCAGAAGAAGCACAGTTAACATAAGACATTAATATTCAAACTGGCATATTGAGCTGTTGGAATACTTTTTGTAGGCCCCATCTATAGTTATTTTTACTTTTGAGCAAATAGAGTGCAACAATAATCTGTGAGAATTCAGAATAATAAATGTTTATACTTAGAATTATTCTAACAGTTGCTGACTAGCTAGGAAGTTTGTAGGTGAACAGTGTAAAATGTTTGATTAAAGTTGTTTGCCATAACTAATATTAAGAAATTATATGGAAGAAGGATATTATGATGGCAAATGAGGTGACAAATATGTCACTTCTGCGACTGCTACAGAAGTCCTGGGACTTCTGTGTAGTTGAAAGGTAAATGTATAGTACGGTAATATCCCTGCATGCAAGTACAGTGAATTTTGACTGAATGGTCTCTATGATGATGTATTTCACCATATATTTTTGCTTGTACAGTAGTTTTAACCATAACTACAGAAGATGCAAAACTGTTAGATGGGATTTGCGCTGTTGGTTGTTACTGTTATATAACTATGCAAATAATTCTTCTGATTAGTTGTATTAGAATAAAAGTACCTTCAGTACAATTTACAATTCTCCTCCCCCAACCCCCCCCCAAGTTTCTGTTAGAATATTTGATCACTGTAAAAATCACTTTATTTTTTTGCTTTTTGTCACTTGGAAAATCCCAATTTTCAGGTCAGTTCACACTTCATGTTGTAACATTAATTCCACAATCATAACTAATAGACTGGACCATAAAGGAAAGAATATTGAATTAATACAGTTACTGATAGACATAGGAAGAACCACACCACTTCTTTAAAACAAAAATATCCAGAACCACTTTTTTTATTCTAAATTTTCCTGACAATGCCTTGCAACAACAAAGGCAATGGTGTCTAAAAAATTGTCATGTTGTGTCTAGCTAATATTTGAGTTATGAAAAAAGTATAATAATGTGAAAATGAATTAACTGATTTCTCTGATATTTAGAAGTTGCTTGGTCTGGTGTTCTCTATTGTTTTATTGAATTTAAAATCATTTGCTGACTCTTATCAGGTTATGGAGGACAATTCTAGCAACATCAATGAGTTAAAAATGAATTAATGTAGATTGATAATAGATGCAGGACATTTTGCCTCTCCATCACCAGTAAGGATGAGATAGTTAGTGACTGAAAGTTGCCCACTGATGGTTATTTGGCCTGTATGAAACAAGTTTGTGATCTTGGTCCCAGTTCCTTTTGGATGTATTCCCAACATTGCAATTGGTACTAATGTTCATAGTCACAGCTGCAAAGCTAAAGATTCCAATTCCTACTGAAATCGGCTGGAGTTGTATCAGGCACTAAATTGCCATATAGGCTGAGCTACCCCTATCCCTACAGGTGGTCCATTTAGGCCAGGGTTGACGCTCTTATCAAGAGCTTAGGAAGTAATTACCGTTGTACGTGACTACCTGTTTGCTGGCGAGGGGATTTCAGTCTCTATGCCTGTTAACCTGGCCTCTTCAATGAGCTCTACATTTGCTTTTAGAAGAAGATATAATTGTATTATATTGGCAAATGCAAAACACCTTATCAGACTAGTTAACAATAATAGCATGATAGAACTGCATTGACTGTATTTTTCTAACACAACCTTCTATGGTTCCTTAATAAATGCTCATAAGGAACGAGAGGAGCAAATTGAAATCTGAATTCCTTTAAATACAAATTAAAATGTTTTTCTCCCAGTATAAAACATGGAAGTCATTTTAGATTTTTTGAGTGTGTCAGATCTTCTCTCTCTTTATAGATACTTTAAACTTGTTTTGAAGCTAAGGCCAGAATTCTCAAACCTGGATTCATAAAGTTAGGTTCCTAAGATGTATTCATGTGCTGAACGTCTTTCAGTTGCCAGTGGAATTTCTGCTTGACTAGCCTTTTTGAAAATTGGGCTGGGTCTTGTAATACTCAAAAAGCAATTTAGGAGCTTAATTTCAGGCACTTTGATTTGAAATTTTTGGCCTAAATTTATTACTTCTAAACTTCTGGCGGAGATTTTAAATGTTGCAGCTTATTTTATTTGTACCAAACCAGAATTTAAAAAGTCCTCATGTCTGGGCTTGCGTATTTAAGTCAGTTTGACTTTTGGATGAAGTTTAAATAGCTGGGTCAATAGTTCAAAAGATATTTTCTAGGACGGGGCCTGCTTAGATATCAGACTCATTCCTAAAGCTCTCTTATCTGTTCTCTTCATCTCCTCTTAGCTATCACCTATTCACCTCAATTGTAATTATAAGTATATATCCAGGGAAAATAGGATATCCATACATGTTTCCAACTTCTCTCCTTCCCTTTGTTTCCCCTATAACCCCTCCCCAAATCACACCCCACATGCATACTCTTAAGATGTTAATAATGTAAACCATACTTAATTTGCACTGGAAATAGTTCAAACAATGTGCATCAAACAAGTTCTTGAATACAAACAGAAAATAGTTATCAAGATCATTTTGACCATGGCGCTTTCTCTAGGAGCAACTTTAAAGAGAGTATATTTCCAGCTGGTATTTATTCCATTTGTAGCTCACGTATGATACAACATCCTCGTTTTTGTTTTTTATTGATAGTGATAACTGTTAATGTACGTATTAGGAACACTTAAAAAACTTCATTACATCTGCGTGTGAGTCTGTGTAATCTGTAAGAAATCTAAAGAGAAATAAAATTGTGTAGTCAATGTAATAGCTAAATTATTTAAAAACAGAAATATTTAAATAAAAATATTAGCTGATACAGAAGTTATTTATTAACTAAAATTCCTTACTGCAAAATAGTAACCATTAGGCTATGTCTAAACTTAGGGCAGCGTATAGAGTACAGACATTGCATGCTCCCCTACCCTGGGTGTAAATAGCAATGTAGATGCTGAGGCATTGCTTAGGCGAGTAAAGGCATGCCAGAATATTAGGATAAATACCCTACAACAGGGGTAGGCAACCTATGGCACGCATGCCGAAGGCGGCACACGAGCTGATTTTCAATGGCACTCACACTGCCCGGGTCCTGGCCACCGTATTTTGTATTTTAATTTAATTTTAAATGAAGCTTCTTAAACATTTTAAAAACCTTATTTACTTTACATACAACAATAGTTTAGTTATATATTATAGACTTGTAGACAGAGACCTTCTAAAAATGTTAAAATGTATTACTGGCACGCGAAACCTTGAATTACAGTGAATAAATGAAGACTCGGCATACCTCTTCTGAAAGGTTGCCGAACCCTGCCCTACAACAAAGGAACTCAATAGGTGGACTGCAGGCCAGATCCGGACTGCCAGATGCTTTTGAATGGACCCTGAAATATTTGTTTTTACTTTTTATCTTTATTGTTGTTGAGTTATTTTCTCTGGAGTCTGGACCTTGACTATACCTTGATCAAGAAATTTGGATCTTGACAAAAAATAATTGACTACCGACCTGCCCTACAGAAGTTCTCTGAAGCAGTGGCTCCCACATCTACATTGCTATTTTTAGCAATGTAGCATCGTGCTGCTGGTGAAAGGCTCCAGAAGCAGGGAAAGGCTTTGGCAGCAGGGAGGCGCAGAGAGAGGCTCCTGCAGCAAGGAGCTGCTGGAGTCTTTCCTTGCTGCCTCCCGCACCATACATAGCCTTTCTCTGTCATGAGCAGCTACGTATGGCAGTATGGATGCAGCCTGCCCTTAACTTCAGCTTGTAGCTATATATACCCTATGTGCTGCCACGAGTGTAGACAAAGTCTCAGTTGCCCTATTTCCACAGAACGTTATTCAGTAAAACATACAGAACTGTTTGTAATACTAAATGTATTTTAAAAATGTTTTATCACTTCATACAGGTAGGATAGCCTTGTTTGCTGCAGTAAATATTTTAGTTTATAGTTGGCATGTTGTACAGCTGGGACAAACATGGGGCCCACTTTCATATTTGCCTGCTTCATAAAAATGTGTAAAATTTTTAAGATTTCTTTCATAATGAGCTGTCTATTCTCTGCCATTGTAGTAGTGGTTTCTCAAACAACTTTTTCCCTTTACTGTCCTCCTTCCACTTTAGTTCTGTTAAGGATAGTTAACACACTTCTTTATTTTTAAGACAATTACTTATTTTAGGAGAGTGGCCACTTATACTTGCCTTGCAAATTCTACTTGTCCTGTGTAAAGAATTTTTTTTATATAAATATGCAAAATAGTGGGTTTTTCTTTCATTAAAAGGATGGGTGTGGAGGCTTATGTTTGGGCAGGTAAATGTTATGATCACTTTTTAAAACTGACTGATGGAATTACATCATTGATATTATAAATTCTGAGGTGGGGATCAAGAAAATCAACTCTAATGTAGTCACAATTCAAAATGTGTACTAATGAATTCAACTGTTCTTTCAAGTGTACTAAGATGTAAGACAGTTTTCTGATAACTGAATATTAATTTCACCTAACAGATTTTTTTGCTATGTTCATTTGATCATCAGTGATTGGTACATAATGACTGGTTATGTAAACAAAATGGGAAGAGAAAAAACATTGATGCTCTTAGTTAAACAAGAGGATGGAGTGAATCCTTATTTTTTAACAACCAGTTAAAAAATCAACCAGTTATGTTTATCCAGGCAGGCCTCTATATATTTAAGGAGATGAGAAGTGTCAAACAAGGAAATGCTTTTAGGGTAGAAGCTTAATCTCTCGGATTTTATGTACTTAAAGGCTCCATCCGACTCTCATTGGGTGAAATCTGGCTCCTCTGAAGTCAATAAGAGTTTTTACCATTTACTTCAGAGCAGCCAGAATTTTCCCTGTTGACATCAGTGCGAGTTGGATGAGCCCTTGTTGAGGTACTCTGCATGGTTAATTGGTGGCTGTAGAGTTAGTATTATTAATTGCTACTAAATATGGACCCAATCCTGCACATTTTTATTCACCTGAGTAGTCCTACTAAAGTAAGTGTTTGATTAAGGCTCTACAACATTATTGCAGTACTTAAGCTCAGTTGTGTAGATCTCTGCAGGATCTTTTCATATAAAGAGAATAGTACAATATATTGTGAAAGTAATTGTAATGTGTAATATATAATTACATGTAATATGTAATTATTTCATAATAGTGAATTGTAGGAAGTTTGCAAAGGTAATTAAAATGTTGTTCACATTTACATTTTTAAACTTGCTATATCATCTTTCTTTGACTTATAAACTAAGCAAACTTAATTGTTCTCTAAGGTAACATTAAAATATAGTCTCATCTTGTTCTTGGTTTTTGTTTTGTTTCCAGGTGGAGGTTTAGCTGTTGGAACCCTTCTTCTTATTGGTTAGTAAAGAATATATGAATATATTGTGCTATACTTTTGTCACACTTAGCTAATATTTTATATAGCTATGATTACAATTTTTTTTTTAATTACATTCAAACTTTAATTCTCAGCACCTTCCATGTTTGCCTCTCTTCATGGTCGGTCATTCCCCATCTCCATAGCATTTAGTGGCAAACCAGATTTTTGCTCTGAACCTGGGCTTGGGGACTACCCATTGGAAAGAACTCTCCAGAATTCTCGCCTCCAAGCAGCACGCATGACATACTCCCAGGTCTCCCTTTGTAGCAAAGCTTTAAAATTTTATAAACTCCCATTAAACTAAATTTTTCTGCCTTTATTGGTTTTGAGGTTTTTCTCCCCAAAACTGCTAAAGTTAAAACTTGGCTTTCTAAGGAGGGTTTGAAGGATAGCAGCTCTCTTCCTCTTCTCCCTCAGAAATGGCCAACAGCGAAAGCAGACCACAGGAACTCAGCAACCAGCTGTAATGTGGGCAAGGTCCATGCCAAGACAGCTAAGCAGGCCACGGGGAAAGCTGGCTCCTAGCCAGCATGTGGGTAAGGTCCACACTGAAACAGTTGAGTAGGCCACATGGAAGCTCCCTTCACCGAGACCAGGCCGGAATCAGTGTCATAGAGCTGGAGTTAAGTTTTCCACAGCCCTGCTGCCTCTCCCTTGAGAATGGGACCCCTATTCCCACGTAGAGCCTCATGAATCTTGGGTGGCGGCAAGGTGAAGGGGAGCCAGGAGTGAAGAAATACCTGCTCCTAGCCAGCATGTAGGCAAAATACATGCTGAGCTGATTAAAAAGGGTGCAAAGCATACCCCCTTCCCACAGTGTTCTACCTGCACCATGAAAGGTGGCAGCTTCTGTGACCTTTCTGATACCAAATGAGTCATTTGTTTCCAGTTGCTATGGCTCATTCCTAATTCTAAGCAGTTGTACCTTGCTCAGCCTGGACCTAGCAACAAGGAGCATGAGGTGAAATGATTTAGAGTGGGATGTTGACTTGTCTTTTCTCTGCCTTCCAGCCTGCAGGAGTCCCACAGGAGGTCATAAAATGGCTACAGTTTTTCTTAGAGAAACATGAAGGATGCATGCCTTAACACTGTCCTTTCAATCTCAATAGTAACCTGCTCTCGGCCTTCTCACAGGGGATTGGCCCAGAGACTGGTGAAGGATAGATACTGCGGATTCAGCTCCTAAAGGGTCAGCACAAAAACTTAAAACATGTAATGAGAGAGTCTCACTTCTAGATCCTTTAAAGAGGAGAAGACTAAAGCTGAGCCTTTGAGTGAGATACCTCAGACGCTCAGCTAAGCATCCAGAATTAAGTACAAAAGGGCATCTGTCATCTCAGGTTCTTCTTCTTTAAAAAATGCCTCCCCTTCTAAAAACAAAACTCTTGCAAAGTTGAGGAAGAGCTGTGTAATTCTTCCTCAAATGGTTTATGGGTGTGATTAAGATGGAGTGGGAATTCCCTATCAAGGACTACTTGTACATATGGACTAAGGTCTCCATTACTCTGCCTGAGTTTAAGGTTGCTGCATCCTTCTTGGTAAAGGGTACAGTCATGCCAGCTGAGGGAACATTCCTGCCAAACCTGCAGACAGGAGAATAGGATTGTGACTCAGACTAAACTTGGATAAAGCAGCCTAAGCCCTGAGAATATTGGTTGCAGTCTCTTATTGTGGAGGTCCACTGTGAGCACATGCAAAAGAAAAATTACATCAAATCTATTCTAAACAAAATTTCCCTGCCAGCCTTTTTTAGAACTGATATCTCATCTGACTGATTTGCTGCATATTCAAAACTTCCATAGATGTGTCCTGGTGCAACTATTGCTCTATTTGAATAAATTGGGGCTAACCTCTGATATCCTTCCAACTATTTTGTTAAACACTGTGAGGATCATAAACCCTGTGTGACTACTTTGTCTCTAGGCAAAGGAATAATCCCTTCCTCCTTCCAATGAGAGAATCTTCAAACTACCTTATGTCATAGGTGTTTTCTTTGAAGCTGTTGCACCAGGTTCCAATGTAGAGATTACACATTAGGATGAGGGCATTTCTGCCTTCTGTGAGAGTTGAAAGATCAAGGAAAACCACGTAATCTCAAAAGCTTCTCTTGTTTTTGGGTTCCCAAGTCTGTGCAGCTTTCCCCCAGCTCCATCCCAATGAAGAGTTTTTCATAGTGGGCACTCATCTGGGAGTGAACCACCTCAGAAAATAGGTGCTTGAAATAATCAGGGGAAGGATATTCAGAAGAACTATAGAATTCAATCCTTGCCCCTTGACCAAGTTTATCTTTTCTCCAAAGTAAATGAAAAGAAACCAACACTATCAGCGAGACCCTTTGTAGAATCAGAAGGTGAAGGGTGAATTTTTCATCTCCTACTCGTTGGAACAATAGAACCAGTTCTGAGGAGAGACAGATATTTTTGGAAAGGGCATAAGATTTTTTTGTGGTACGAAGAGAAACAATGACATGTAGTCCATTTTAAATCTCAAGTCTCTCAGCAAGTCCATAAAGAGATTAATATTCCAGTTGGAAATATGAAATCCATCATTACAGCATTATCTTCCCAGAACTTTACAGTATGAAAATAAACCTGGAGTTCTACTGAAGATATGATCGGGGAGAGCTACCCAGAAATTCTTTAACTTCTGCTACAAGAAGTATTTTCAATGAGGTTTCATGAGCCCCTTTTTGGAACTTAGAACTTCTATATTGGTATTCAGAAATGTAGTATCTTTGCTTCCTTCCTTATCTAAGAAGTGGGCTAAAAGATCTCCTTTATGCCTTCTCCCCTCAGTCACTGAGTGTAAAGATGGTAAAGAATATTGTGAAGCAACAGGCCACAGTGATTATAATCATATTAATCCTTAGGTCTTATAGTCTTACTAACCCTCAGGTCTTTCCTCAATTAGGTCTGAGAAGCGTAATTGGAACCTTCTTTCAAATGTCCAGCACGTACATGCACGCACTCTAAAAAGGGCTTATCCTGAACGGATATCCCATGCCGCCTAATTCATCATTTGGGAAGCTGAGAGGAAGGAATTACAGTCTCTCATTCTAAGAAGGTGATCAGCAGCCACCTAGCATTTTAGAAGAAATATACAAATGATGTCTGTCATAAACTAGAGGTCTAGATATTAATGTTACAAAGAACATTCATCAGGGCAAAGTCAGTTGAAGCAAAGGACAAGTTGGCCTGATCATCAAACTCAAGGCCAATGCTCTTTGGAAAGACAAATCAGTGACTGCAGGCATATTGCACTGTAAGAAAACCAGGAAAATCTCTTATTCAAGTCAGATAACAGGTTCCTGAGGACCACTACTCTTACCAGTCCACTGGCAAGATGCAGATTCTTCTAGCCCACAGATCAAAATCACGGCAACTTTTAATAAAACTATCTTTCAACTTCACAGTTGGTAGGTCTCTTCCTCTTCTTGCTGAAAGTATCTTGCCTACTTGGCATCTCCTTGTCCAAGGAAGCTAAGGAGTTTGGTATGCTCGGAGTGAAACCTGAGTTACACATTTGTACTTCTGTGAACTAGTTAAGCCTCCATTCCCAAAAATACCAGTCTTCCTCACATAATAGAAAGTAGTGTTGTTGCTCTTCTGGTTGAAACAAATACCCTAAGGAAGTAGAAATGCATAAGTTACATGTGAATGGAGTCTACAGAGAGTGTGTGTGTATATATATATAGAGAGAGAGAGACATTCAAAGCCTCAGGTATGACTTCTTACTATGCACTTTGTGTGATCTTTCTATTGTTGCTCTTTTCACACATCTTATCAGGATCTCTGTAAGGTTACTTACAGGGTCTTCCATCTATACTTTCTTTATAGTATTAAGTTAACACTCTTACCCCATCTGATACAGGATTTGATAGAAGTCTGTTCCTCAACAGGGTGGCTGTTAAACCTTAAGTTCCTATTCATTTCTACACGGGTAAACTGAGTCCCTCCTTGCCTAGGGTGATTTACTGCTTTCTACATCCCTGCTCTGAAGACTGACGGACATTGAGGGGACAGAGAGGAAAAATTCTCTTGTAAATTTTCATTCTAGGACTTTCCATATTAGATCGTCTGATCATGCCTTGGAAGAATGCATTATGTTCAGAGTGAGGGGTGTGGGTGTGGTTGGTTGGCTTGTTTTTTTTCCCTCCCCCCTGGTTATTGCTTGCTTGTTAAATAGTGTGAAAAGGAAAAGGATGTTTCTCCAGAAAATTGCTAAATTTTTCATGTCAAGGCTCTGCTGTAAATGGTTTGAGTTGGATAGCACTTTATATAATTAGTATTTTTCAGCTTTGGAAGCTGTTGTTCTGGAGAATTCTTTCTGAGCAGTGAACCTAAGCCCAAGTTCAGAGCAAAGATCTGATCTGCGTCCCGTTGCTGTGGCAATGGGGAATGTCCCACTATGAAGGTTGTCTAACATGGAGGGTCTTAAAATGAAAATTCACAGGTAAGATAGAATTTTTCCTATTTCTTACTACTTTTTTTAATTATATCTAATCCTTCCTCAAACCAATGCAGCCTGTCTTTCCACAGGATAAAACAAAATTCACTGTAGAGAAATACCTGGGCTACTGATCTCAGTGTCTGCAGAGTTGGGGCTGGAAATAAAAGATGCAAAAATATCAAAAGTTCGATGATTAATATGAGGCTTATTTGGTATTATATTGGATCCTGCAAAACTGTTGAGGCTCAAAATCAGCATTAATAAAAATTAGAATTGTGATTAAAAATAATGAGGACTCCATAAACTTGCTTGTTTAATAGTGCAGTGTTCTTGGAGAAACAAAATATAAATAATGAACCTGATCCGGTAGTCTTTCAAGCAAAATTCCCACTGACTTAAATTGGCACCAATGGGAAATGTAAGGATAGCAAATAAGATAAGTCGTGGTTGACTATTGGAGGAGAACTGCTCCAGAGTGGTGTAGGGGGCAGCATTAATTTTTTTTTGTTTTATGTACATTTTAATACTTATGAAAATACCACAGAACTGGTTCACTATAGGTAACAGAAGTACAGTCTTCTGCTCTACTAATATACCTATAGCCATAAGTAGCCATCTTTACAACTAAGAGCTAATTTAATCTAACTTCAAAAAGATCTTTACTGGAATGAAAATCTGTGGAAGTATGGCCAAAGTGCGAACAAGGACATACTCTGTTTGGCGGTAGTTCTGCCCAAGATATGGTTTCACTATATTAAGAGATTTAATCATTTACGTCTAGTTATCAAAGATTATAAGGCCAAAAGGGACCACAGTGATCATCTGTTTACTACTTCTTGTATAACACAGGCCATAGGACTTCCCTGAATTAATTCCTGTTTGAGTAGACCATATCCTTTTATAAAAATATATAATCTTGATTTTAAAATTTCCAGTGATTGAGAATCCACCATGACTCTTGGTAAATTGTTCCAATGATTAATTACCTTCCCTGTAACAAATGTGCACCTTATTGCTAGTCTAAATTTGTCTAGCTTCAACTTCCAGCCTTTGGATCTTGTTCCTCCTGTATAGATTGTGATCAAGTCACCCATTAACCTTCTTTTTGTTAAACTAAATAGATTGAGCTCCTTAAATCTATAAGGCATGTTTTCCAATTATTTAAACATTCTTGTGGCTCTTTGAACCGTCTCCAGTTCATCAACATCCTTCTTGAATTGTGGATACCAGAATTGGACACTATCTTCCAGTAGCAGTTGCCCCAGTCACAAATACAGAGGTAATATAACCTCCCTATTCCTACTTAATATTCCTCTGTTTACACAACTGGGGATCACAGTAGTCCTTTTGATCACCGCTTCACAGCTTACGTTCAGTTGATTATCCACCATGGCCCCCAATTTCTTTTCAGAGTCGCTGCTTCCCAGGATAGAGGCCCCTATCCTCCGGGTATGACCTATATTCTTTGTCCTAAATTTATGACTTCACATTTTGCTATGTTAAAACATTGTTTGCTTGCTTCCAGTTTACCAAATGATCCAGGTTGCTCTGTATCAGTGACCTGTCCTCTTAATTATTTACTATTCACACAATCTTTGCATCATCTACAAACTTTATTAGTAATGGCTTTGTTTTCTTCAATTTATTTCATTGATAAAAATGTTAAATAGTGAAGGCTAAAAACTGGTCCCTGCAGGACTCCACTGGAAACACACCCCTTCAATCATTACTCCCCATTTACAATTACATTTTGACCTAGTTTTTTAATCCATTTTACATGTGCCATGTTGATTTTTGTATCATTCTAGTTTCTTAATCCAAATGTCATATAGTACCAAGTGAAATGCCTTACACAAGCCAATTACGTCAATACTGTTATTTTTATCAACCACATTTGTAATGTAAAGGCCTATATTTACCTAGGTCAGGGGTTGGCAATGTTCCGCACGCGGCTCATCAGGGTAAGCACCCTGGCGGGCCGGGCCAGTTTTATTTACCTGCTGACGTGGCAGGTTCGGCCGATCGCGGCCCCCACTGGCCGCGGTTCGCCGTCCCGGGCCAATGGGGGCGGCGAGAAGTGGCGCGGGAGAGCGATGTGCTGGCCCAGGTTGTTCTGTTTACCCTCTTTAAATATTGGCACAACATTAGCTTTCATACAGTCTTCTGGAATGTCTTCAGTGTTCCAAGATTTAGTGAAAATCAGCATTAACGATCCAGAGAGCTCCTCAGCCAGCTCTTTTAAAACTCTTGGATGCAAGTTATCCAGAGTTGCTGATTTTAAAATGTCTGTCTTTATTAGCTCCTGTTTTAACATCCTCCTGAGTTAGTGTTGGAATTTGAAGTATTTGGTTATCATTATTGTATAGCTATATGAAAGTTTTAAGAGTCTGGGTTTCATGTCTATGATTTTCTAACTAAAGATTAAAGTCCAAGAGGGATGGGAAGGCTTGATGTTCACTTACCTTACTTGCTGGTAAGAGAGCAGTTTTTCATGTGTTGAGTGGGGGAAAAAAACATTCTACCTCTAGTAGTTGATTAAACTAAGGCAGACAGAAAGCTAGGACAGTGATGAATCTTAAGCAGATGTAGACTATCAATTGATATTCCAGCTCAAGTCTGAATTTGGAAAAGAGAAGACCAAGACAAATAGGGACAATGATAGGTTAAGGCAGAAATCCCATGGAATATCACTTTGAGGTTACTAGTGTTACAGGAACCCAAAAAAGAACAGGTGGAGAAACTGGAATAAAATCAACAGAGGAAAATGTCTGAGATTTCTGAGAACTGTGTTGAGTAACTGAGAAGGGAAGTCAATAGTATCAGATAGAGCATGAAGGTCAAGATCTTTCTAATGCTAGGTTCTCCCATTGCCTGTTACAATATGGTGTATCTCAAGATACTGAAACTAATAATTTATAGTACCCATAAGTACATGAACTGTACAAAACAAATAATAAGACAAGGTCCTCACCCTGAAGACAGCCTAGGGAAGGGCAAAATTGCTGGGCAATACTTCTGCCACTTTCAGGTGGGAAAACAATGGTAGGATTTTTTGGGGGGGAAATGGGTTCTACAGAAGGTTCAGCAGGAGGAGACCGAAGGGATTTGGGATCAGGTGACAAGCCATTACAAGCAAAATGGTCAGCCAAAAAGCAGGCAGAAGGCATAGAGTGGGAAAAATAAATGAAAGGGGGGCAGTAAGGATTGGAAGTAATAAAGGAACTAAACAGTGGGAAGACAGGAGAGCAAAAATGTAGACAAGAACAAGATTATGCAGGGCTTGAAAATGAAGCTGAGTCTCTTGCTCTTGATGTGGTAAAATGGGAAGCTACTAAGGGATTTGAGAAGGCATCTAATCAGATGAGCTGAAGGAAAAGATGAGTGAAATCCCGCTGAAGTCCACAGCAAAACTCACATTGACTTCAATAGAGCTAAAATTTCACCCCATAGTGCATGGCTAGCAATTCTCTGAGTGCATAGCTGCAATTCTCATTCATGGGTTATGAGTTCATTCATTAGATATCAGATATAAAGAAAGAATCAACAGAGGAGTTATTAGCATAAAGGTAATAGCTGGAAGTGTGGGAGAGAATGTATTTAAGATCCAAAATCTAACGTTTTTAGACTTAAATAAAAAAAAATCTAAAACAATTCTGAAGTATATAATGTTGTACAAAAGACATTAAGAAAGAACTGTATTTTTTCGTGTAACTACACTGAAGATCTTGAAACTGGTTTTAAAGCTAGCACAGTGAGTATTCTAACAATCCAGTTACAATGGCTCATCAATAATACAGAAAAACAGTAAAATCCTGTCATGAGATTAGTCTAGGCAAGCTTTATATTTCACAGGATTGAAGCTGTCAGTGTTAAACCTCCTAGGAGGATCCTTCAGCATTGTACTCCAAGTATAGTAAAAAGGTTAAATTCTTTTTTTAACATTCTCTAAGGCAAGGATAAATTGCATTACTTTAAGATTAGCTCCCTTTGCAAATTAAATGCTCATCTTCATTATTTGACACCTATTATCCTGGTTAATTTAACCAAGTAATAGTAGATTTAGGGTATTAAAATGTTTGTCTTAATTATTATGGTTCTCTAGGGATGCAATAATATAGGTTGCTGGACAGTCTTGTAAAATATTATTTGGCATACAGTATGTATATATTTAAAGTTAAGTTTTCTAGCAGTGCTACTTTATAGCAGAAAACATCTTGATTCCCAGATAAACTGAAGTCTATTTACTCTTCTATGTTATTTCTTCTTTTACCATGCTTGAAGTGACCATATGTACTAATTGTTCATCTAATGTTCCAGTATCCTAGGAACTTCTTTTGGGACACCTGTAACTTCCCAATTTATTTCATTAGTCAAAACATTTGGTTTTGTAAAACCTCTTTTGTTCAAGATTTTTTGCTATACCAGGTAAAACTTGCTCTGTGTTTACCAGAAACATATAGTCCAGTGGAACCAGTGTTCAGTGTTGTGAACAGTTTTTGGAGTGAAGTGAAAAGTTGAATGACACTATTAAAACTGTTCTTTTGCTGAAAGTGAATGTTAACAACACTTGTTCAGTGTTTCTTGTTAAACTCATTCAGAACGCTATGTTGCTGGAAAAAAATCATGCACTTTGAGAAATATGTACTTGTTGTTTCTGAGTCAGGAGCAAAAAGTAGTAACAACAGCATACACTTTTTTTTAAGTGTCCGAACTTTAAAAAATATCACCAGAAAAGTGTTCTGTTTTTTTTAATTTTTAAAATGCGTGCCTTAATCATGCTATGTGCCTAATTTCTAAAGATAGTACTATGTACTGTAATTTTGAAGGACTCGGTTAACACAATGGTGCACACAGTATAGGAACCTGGATTGAATGTCACAATTCTTACACACTTTAAAAAAGTTAAGCTTTTGTTGTTGCTTCTGCCATTTGTCGAGGTCACTGATAGTTGAAGGTTTTAAAGGTTATCATATCAGAGGGTTTTGTTCGGTAGCTGAGGTCAAGTTAAAAAAAAAAAATGTTAAACCATAACATGTATTTTGTTAGAGGCAGGACTATACTTGTACATTCTAAGCCTTGAAGCAGTTTCAGCTACTTTAATTAGCTACTATTATTTTTGTTAGACATGCAATTTAACCTGACTGATAAGGGTACTCTTCACTTGTCAATATAATTGACTTTATCACCTTTTAAAAAGTTTAAAAAGGTAATCTCTGGAGAGGTACAAATCAGTGATTTGCCAAATATAATTATACAAAATACAGCATGTCAAAATTCACCTTCCCGCAGAATGGCTGAATGCCAAATATTGTAACATATATGTTTGCCAACTCTGGCTTTGGCGTGTGCTAATTAAATGCAAGTGACACAGACTAAATTCCCTCAAGCTTAGTAACTGTGGACATTAGTAAAATATCTTTAAATGGAATTTCAGATACTGAAGATGATTAAAACAATCACATCTCATAACCTGCAGCAGTTTTGGTGAGATGTTTTGTAGCTAAAGAAAGACTCACCTTAGGTCACACCACTGTATTGTAGTATTGTCTGGAGAAAAAAATATCAATACTGATGGATTGTGACAGTTTTTGACAGCTTTAGGGCAACCTGTCTAGACTTTCTACAAAAAGTGGTATTTGTATATTGCTGCAAATTTTCTCCCCAGATAGCTTTCTGCTTTTTAAATAAGTACGCTACCAGTTATCTTCTGGAAGTTTTCAAGGGCCCTTATGCCATTTTAAAAGGGTCTTCATAAACATGATCTACACTAGAGCTATCAAATGATTAATCACGCTGTTAAAAAAAATAATAGAATACCATTTATTTAAATATTTTGGATGTTTTCTACATTTTCAAATATATTGATTTCAATTACAACACAGAATACAAAGTGTATAGCGCTCACTTTATATTTTTGATTACAAATATTAGTGCTGTAAAAAACAAGAAATAATATTTTTCAATTCACCTCATACAAGTACTGTAATGCAATCTTTTTATCATGGAAGTTGAGCTTACAAATGTGGAATTATGTACAAAAAATAACTGTATTGAAAAATAAAACAATGTAAAATGTTAGAGCCTACAAGTCCACTCTGTCCTACTTCTTGTTCAGCCAATTGCTCAGACAAACAAGTTTCTTTACATTTTCAAGAGATAATGCTGCCTGCTTCTTGTTTACAATGTCACCTGAAAGTGAGAATAGGCACTCACATGGCACTGTTGTAGCAAGCATTGCAAGGTATTTTACGTGCCAGATGTGCTAAAGAGCTGTATGTCCCTTCGTGCTTCAACCGCCATTCCAGAGGACATACATCCATGCGGATGATGGGTTCTGCTCAATAATGATCCAAAGCAGTGCAGACGGATGCGTGTTCATTTTCATCATCTGAGTCAGATGCCACCAGCAGAAGGTTGATTTTCTTTTTTGGTGGTTCAGATTCTGTAGTTTCTGTCAAAGTCTTGCTCTTTTAAGACTTCTGAAAGCATGCTCCACAGCTCATCCCTCTCAGATTTTGGAAGGCACTTCAGATTCTTAAACCTTGGGTTGAGTGCTATAGCTATCTTTAGAAATCTTACATGTATACCTTCTTTGCATTTTGTCAGATCTGCGGTGAAAGTGTTCTTAAAATGAACAACATGCTGGGTCATCATCTAAGACTGCTATAACATTAAATATATGGCAGAATGTGGGTAAAGCAGAGCAGGAGACACCATTCTCCCCCAAGGAGTTCAGTCAAAAATTTAATTAAACATTTTTTAATGAGCGTCATCAGCATGGAAGCATGTCTTCTGGAGTGATGGCCAAAGCATGAAGGGTCATACGAATGTTTAGCATATCTGGCACATAAATACCTTGCAATACCGTATACAAAAGTGCCATGAGAACACCTGTTCTCCCTTTGTGGTGATCATTGTAAATAAGAAGCGGGTAGCATTATTTCCTGAACTAAGTGGACTTGTATGCTCTAAAGTTTTACATTGTTTGTTTTTGAGTGCAATTGTGTAACACAAAAAAGTCTACATTTATAAGCTGCACTTTCATGATAAAGAGATTGCACTATGTATGTATGTATACTTGTATGAGGGAATTGAAAAATACTATTTTTTGTCTATATGATTTGTATTACAAATATTTGCACTGTAAAAATGATAAAGTAAGCTTTATTCACTTTGTATTCTATATTGTAATTGAAATCAATATATTTCAAAATGTAGAAAAACATCCTAAAATATTTAATAAATTTCAATTGGTATTCTATTCCTTAATAGTGTGATTAAAACTGCGATTATTTTTAATAATCACAATTAGTTTTTTTGAGTTAATCATGTGAGTTAACTGCGATTAATCAACAGCCCTAATCCACACATAGCAGTTTGTTTGGATTTTTTTGGTGTGTTTTTCCTCAAATACTTAACCCAACCCCTCACAAAAGAATAACTCTTATCAATTGGATACAGTTTTACTTACTCTTTTACTTGTATTCTTTTGTCCACATCCTCAGCTGGTGTAAATCAATATAGTTCCATTAAGGATCTTGTCCTTAACTTGTATATAAGTTTGTAGCTACATTAAAATATACTACAGCTAATGCCCAGCTGGCACATTTGATTTCTCTATTAATGGGTCTTTTTTCATGCTCTAGCAGCCTCTCTAAAACATCTTGCCTGTGCCTCTGAAGAGCTGGTAGCTTCCTCTTTAATATTACTGGTGTGAATCAGACAGCAAGGTGTACCCTGAGTGGTAAATGTAGCCAATTGATGCAAAAGAGAAATAAAATGTCTATAATATACTCACTGAGCCTACTCCAAGCACAGAGTAAGAATTGGGAATTGGTTCCTTATTCTCCAGTATCAGCATGGCCTTACGCTGAGTTACCATTTCTATATATTGATAGCTATATTTTCCTGTCAGCTGCTGTAAGAGGAGACCAGAGAATAATGATGATAAACTAGTTATCTGCTCTCCTAAACTGCAGGGTCATGAGAGGATTTGTCATGTAGACAACATGGGTAACTTCTAGGTAAAGAATCTTTCTTGTGCAGTTTTATGCTTCACTAGTTGCTCACCTGCCACTTAGCTTTGGAAATGTTCTTTGTTCAGAGAAAGTAGGGGAAGCTGTGGACTGTTTGTCTGAATTGCAATGATTGGACCCAGGAACAGAGTCTGCAGCAGCGGGATTCTTCTATGCTTGTGTGCCTTACCAGCTAGAGGTATGGTGCACAGTGAATGCTGCTGATGGGAGTACTGTTTAGAATGGAAGCTAAACACAAAGATTTGGGGTCCTGCCTTAAGTGCCTACAGCTTCATGTGAGTAGTACACTCTTAAGTTTCAGTCCCCATCAACACAGACTGTTAGGATAGAGGTAGTTCTTTCAGAAAAGGAGACAAGTGGAGACAAATTTAAAGAATATAATTTGGGACATTTCACTTTTTGATTGCTACAATAAATTTTTGTTTTCAGATAAATTGTTGAGAACTTGCAAAATATTTTAACCATAAAAGAAACTAATTGCTATGCTGCTGAAATACCTGTACCAAACAATTTTAAAAAATCAGAGCTGTGTTCTTTTGGCTTTGAATAGTAACATAACTATTAAAGCCTGGGTACAATGGACACTATCAGAAAAGCCCTATCTGAGTGCACTTTAGATCTTTTGAATACAACAAAAGTTTAGTGACCTAGAAATGAATCAATAAAAAGCTATTCTCTATATGACAAATTGAAGAACTGAGGGATCCTTACAGATGCATTGACTTTAACCATTCAGGCTACATTGTTTGTAAAGGCTTTCTGAGACGCATTTAATCCTTGGAGTACTGTAGCAGACTGAGGTGTTTTGTATTTAGATTGCTCTCTGACAGTTTATTTTCCTATTCCCACTCTAAATTAGTATGATAGAAACCAATGTAAGTAGCCTAAAATAAAAGCTAATGTTAGGATGACATTTGTCACACTGAGTTAATTTTTTCTTTTTTTTCTCTTTTTTTTTTTGACTAAATTGCAAGTTTATTGCAGAATATTGTTTTGGAGTTATCAGAGAAATTGAGTGTTCCTCAGACTTTAATGATTCCCAGTTCTTATTAAGTGATAAGTATATTACAGGAAAATTTATGAAGCAACAAAACCACTCATGATCCTAGATGTGGTGGTGATTGGGGGATTGTAATACTTTTTTACCATGGTGTCACCTTCATATTCTTTGTAGTTCTAGTATTATAGGAATAAGAAATGATACAGCCTCCGGTAACCGGGTAGCCTGTTATAACAAGTACACATGTAAATATGTTTACTTAAATGATCCTTACTATCCCCAACGTCTAACTTTTTAGATTGCAAGCTCTTCAGGTCATGGACTATATTATTTTGTTCTGCACAAGTTGGAGCACACTGCTGATGATCAAGAAATAGATAACAACAATGGCACAGAGAGGATTCAAATACTATACACAATATCATAAGCTATCTTCAAAAAATGTAATATTGACTCATATTCCATAAACATGAGAAATCCTGGCTCCATTCAAGTCAATGGGACTCATCCCACTCCTACTCCAAAACCTCATGGGGAAAGATGGGCTTTGCAACATATCTGTAAGATTAATAAATTAATTAAAAAGTCCAGGCTCTGGTGGACCAAGAACAAGAGCATATTTCAAAGTTGAAGACCCCTCATGAAGAATGTCATGCTAATGGTTCTTACTGTACTTCTTCAGATGGAAGAGGATCTAGCTGAATTACCTCCACTAACCATAACTGCATGGTATTTATTATATGGAGACAGATGGTTTCTTTCAGATAACCAGTTCCCAATCTATTTTAATTTTTTATTGTTATACCATGTCATTACCTTGATTTCTGGGTAGTTAGGGTTTTTACGGTTAGGGCTTTAGATTTAAACCAGCATATTAAACTCCATGTAGAAGCCAATTTGTAGCCAGTTCATCTCATGTTCTGGTGAGAAGCACTCCCTAATAAAAATGTGACAAAGGCATAAATTATTGTAGCAAAGTCTGAATTTTTTTGAGAAAAGTCACACACCCCTAGGCTTGGTTGAAGGGGGGAAGAGAGAGTCTTGGCTGTTGTTTTCCCTTTTGTCTCCAGGAGCAGCCAATGATCTAACCAAACCTCAAAAACCAAACTTGAGATATAAAAGGCAGCTACATTCCCTCCATAAGGGATACCAATGTAATCCTTACCAATGCTTCTGCTAGCTCCTTGAGTCTATTAATGTAGAGTTACTCTTATCTGAGTTAAATCACTGTTAATTTAGAGTAATGGTAAATGCTGTTTTAGTCATATGAAACCAAGTGGGACATTGAATTTTTAGTAAATTCAGGTGCTTAGCTAACAACACAGGAAAAAGCTCAAATAAAGGAATTGTTTTACATGGCGAAATTCTGACTTTTTTTTTCTTTTCTTTTTGAAGTCAATGAAAATTTTGCCATTGACTTTAATGGACCATGATTTCACCTGTGTCTCTCTTAACATTTATTACTTAACCATAAGCAAGGCCATACTGGGACAGACCAATGGTCCATCTAACCCAGTAACCTGGCTTCCAACAGTGGCCAATGCCAGATGTTTCAGAGAGAATAAACCGAGCAGGACAATTATCAAGTGACCCATCCCCTGTCGTCTAATCCCAGCATCTGTCAGTTAGAAGTTTGGGTACACCCAGTTGCATCCTTGACCATATTGGCTAATTGTCATTGATGGACCCATCCTCGTGAACTTACCTAGTTCTTTTTTGAACCTAGTTATAATTTTGGCCTTCACAGCATCTTCCCCAATGAGTTCCATAGGTTGACTGTGTTGTGTGAAGAAGTACTTTCTTGTGTGTGTGGTTGTTTGTTTTGTTTTGTTTTTTTTACCCTGCTGTCTATTAATTTCTTTGGATGACCCTTGCTTCTTGTGTTATGTGAAGGGGTAAATAACATTTCCTTATTCACTTTCTCCACTACATTCATGCATATACCCCCTTAGTCATCTCCTTTTAAAGCTGAATGGTCCCAAACTTTTTAATCTCTTCTCATATGGAAGCTGTACCAAACACCCAATCATTTTTGTTGCCCGTCTCTGTATTTTTTTTTCATTTCTAATATAACTTTTTTTGAGATGAGGTGATCAGAACTGAATGCAGTTTTAAAGGTGTGGGCATACCATGGCTTCATGTAGTGGCATTATGATACTTAGTGTCTTATAAAAAACATTAGGAAAGGTCGTAGCTATAACATTCTCTTAGCTTTTTTTGATGGCCACTGCACATTGAGCAGATGGTTTTCAGAGAACTACCCATAATGACTCCAGGATCTCTGCTTTGAGTGGTAACAGCTATTTTAGACCCATCATTTTGTATGTATAGTTGTGATCATGTTTTCCAATGCAAAATTATCAATATTCGTTGCCCAGTCACCCAGTTTTGTGAGATCCCTTTGTAACTCTTCGCAGTCTGCTTTGGACTTACAAAATTAACCAAAATAGTTATCATCTGCAAACTTTGCCACCTCACTGTTTACCCCTTTTTCCAGATTATTTATGAATATGTTGAATAGCGCTTGTCCCAGTACAAATCCCTGGAAGACCCTGCTATTTACCTCTTTCCACTGTGAAAACTAACCATTTATTTCTACCCTTTGCTTCCTATCTTTAAACCAGTTATTGATCCATGAGAGGACCTTCCCATTTATCCCGTGACTGCTTACTTTGCTTAAGAGCTTTTGATGAGGGACCTAGTGAAAGGCTTTCTGAAAGTCCAAGTATACTATATCCAGTGGATCACCCTTGTCCATATATTTGACCCACTCAAGGAATCCTAATAGATTGGTGAGGCATGATTTCCCATTACAAAAGCTGTGTTGACTCTTCCCCAACACATCGGGTTCATCTGTGTGTCTGATAATTCTGTTCTTTACTATAGTTTCAACCAGTTTCCCTGGTACTGAAGTTAGGCTCACTGGCCTGTAATTGCCAGGATCGCCTCTCAAGCATTTTTTAAAACATTGGTATTAGATTAGCTATCCTCCAGTTATCTGGTACAGAGGCTGATTTAAGTGATAGGTTACATATCACAGTTAGTAGTTCTGAAGCTTCATATTTGAGTTCCTACTGATTAATTACTGTTCAACTTATCAGTTTATTTCAAAATCTCTTCCATTGGCACCTCATTCTGGGACACTTTCTCAGATTTGTCACCTAAAAAGAATGTCTCTGGTGTGTGAATCTCCCTCACATTCTCTGCGGTGAAGACTGAGGCCATGTCTACACTAGCACTTTTGTTGCTCGGGGTGTGTAAAGACACCCCCCAAGCGATTAAGTTTTGACGGTATAAGTGCTTGTGTGCAAAGCACTATGTCAGCAAGACAGTATCTCCCACCAACATAGCCTTGTTTGGCTTAATTGGTCATTTAGCACCTCAGTCATCCAATGGCCTCACTAATTGTTCGGCAGGTTTTCTGCTTCTGACATATTTAAAAAATGTTTTTACTTAGTTTTTGTGTCTTTTGCTAGTTGCTCTTCAAATTCTTTTTTGGCCTGCCTAATTATACTTCACTTTTGCCAGACTTGATGCTCCTTTTTATTTCCTCAGTAAGATTTGTCTTCCAATTTTTAAAGGATGCCTTTTTTTTTTCCCTCTGACTGCCTTGTTTACTCTGTTTAGCCATGGGGCATTTTTTTGGTCCTCTTACTGTGGGGTTTTTTTTATGTAGGGTGTACATTTAATTTGAGTTTCTATTATGGTGTTTATAAAAAAGTTTCCATGCAACTTGCAGGCATTTCACTCTTGTGAATGTTCCTTTTAATTTCCATTTAACTAGCTTCCTCATTTTTGTGTAGTTCCCCCTTTTGAAGTTAAATGCTACTGTGGTGGGTTTTTTGGTATTTTCCCCATACAAGGATGTTGAATTTAATTACATTATGGTTGCTATTACCAAGCAGTTCCATTATATTCACCTCTTGAATCAGATCCTGTGTACTCCCCCAACGGCACAGCCTACTCTGTCATTCCTGTATATTTTGTCCTCTGGTATTACTGTGTCTCATTGATTACCATTTTTCTACCAACTTTCTGTGATGCCTATTAAATCAATATCCTCATTTAATATTTGGCACTCAAGTTTCTCAGCATTTAGACTTCTTGCATTTGTATATAAACACTTTTATAAAATGTGTCAATAGTTAGTTGTCTGCCTTCAAGTGCTGTAATTGAATGGGGCTCTTTTTCCTTTGGCTTGTTCTCTTCAGCTCCTATCTGAACTTTTTCAACTGCTATCCTCTCCTCTTTACTAGGATATAGAGAATCCCTGTTAATAGATCCTCCCCTAAGAGATACCTCTGTCAGAACAATGTGCTCCTCCGTACCTGTCAGTTTTCCCCTAGCCCTTAGTTTAAAAAAATCCTCTGCGACCTTTTTAATTTTACATGCCAACAATTTGGTTCCATTTTGGGTTAGGTGGAGTGCATCCTTCATAGGCTCCTCCTTTCCCAAAAGGTTCCCCACTTTCTAATAAACCTAAAACCCTCTTCCCTACATCATCTCATCCATGCATTGAGACTTTTCAGTTCTGCCTGTTTACTTGGGCCTGCACATGGAACTGGAAGCATTTTGGAGAATGCTACTCTGGAGGTCCTGGACTTTAATCTCTTTCCTATCAGCCTAAATTTGGTCTCCAGGACCTCTCTCCTACCTTTCCCTATGTCACTGGTACCTACATGTACCACAACCACCAGCTCGTCGCCAGCACTCCACATACGTCTGTCTAGATGTCTCAAGAGATACACAACCTTCACACCTGGCAGACAATTTACCATGCTACTCTCCTGATCATCACAGACCCAACTATCTGTATTTCTAAAATCAAATCCCCCATTGCTATTGCCTTCTCTTCCTAATAACTTGGGTCCCCTCTCCCAGAGGGGCACCCTTAGTGCAAGAGAATACTATGACATCATCTAGAAGGAGGGTCCCAACTATGGAACTGTTTCCCTGCAATCCAGTTTGATGTTCTCCTTCTCTGAGACTTTCTTCTTCCTCAATAGCACAAAGGCTGTCAGACTGAGACTGCTCTACTGTGTCCTGGAAAGTTTTGTCGATGTACCTCTCTGTCTCACTTAGCTTGTACAGTTCAGCCACTCTGGCCTTACAAGGCAGGTAATCATACATGCTGCATTCAGTGCAATAAACTGGGTATCCACCACTCCACCGCTGGACTTCTGCTGCATTAATTTCATTCTTGCTGGTTTTTGTTTGCTTGTCTTTTGTTTGTTTGTTTGGCAGGGGGTGTTTGGCCTAAATTTAGAGAATGTTAGGTATATCTGGCTCTCTCGTTCCCTCTCTAAACTCCCTCGCAAAACTCACCTGTTCGCTAGCTACTCTCATTGCTTAGGAGCTGGCTTTTTAAAATCCTGTTCTCCTGGAGTAGCCCCACCCAGTGGTTAAGGGCTCCTAACAAGGCTTTGATCCCTTAAAGAAGCTCTTAGCACTAGGCTCAGCACATTTCCCCCACTCCCCCTGCCAAACAGACCACACTATAAATTTCAGTCAGGCAGGTGGCAAGCAGCAAACATACAACAAACAAACAGATGACATTCACCCCAAGGGTTATGTAGTTGCTCCTCCTTCACCTGGAGAACTCCCTCTCAAAACTCTTCTGTATGATGCACTTGTTTGCTGGCTTCACTGGAGAGAAAAAACAACAACTATAAACTCTCATGCTTCTGACCTTGTTTTTCATTTTGATAGGTTTACTTAGAGTGACTTTGAAAACAAATTGTCGACCTGAAGCTCTTTTGCCAACTAAAAATGCTTTTAAAGATTGAATTTCTAGAGACTTTTATGTTTTATATAAATTTTTCCATGTCTATTCGCTGTTCTTGAATGTGCATGCACACACATCTATGGTGTGAGAACTGGTAAACAGAAATGAGCTGTTTTGGCACCACAGACAAATACTGATGTGTAAATGATAAATAAATATATAGAGAGAGGGATGCCATTTCTTATTACTGTAGCTGGTATGTGTCATTGATGCTTGTGAAATGTCATATAAATTTTATAAAAAGCCATGACAACTTGATGAGTAGCATATAGTTCTATCATGCATAAGAAAGAGTCACATTTTGATCTTTTGCTTTCCTGTTGACTCAAAAAGAAGCATTAGGTGAGGGAGCAGTTAAGGAGTTCTTTGAGCTATTGCAACCTCAATTAGTTGATATTGGTGGAAAACTGAGTTGTGAAGAAGGCCTGGATCTTGTCTTCAGGTGGAGATTGCTGCTGGGATATGGACGCAGTGTATGTCAGGATGGTCCTAAAATGCCATGGCTGTGCCTTTTCTAGTCTGAGAAATCAAAAATAAAATCTCTCATAGAGTCATACATCTAAAGCTTTGGATTCATCTTGCTTAGCTTGTGCTTTTGGGTTCTTCACTGCTCTTCATCGTTATCAGAGAGCTAGTCTATGAGAAGCAGACCTGAAGAGGTATTCAAAGAGCATTTGTACAGTGTTGGAAGAAACATGGGTGGGAAAGGTGGGACGGACGCACACACACACACACTTGCATTTTGTGACTAACCAAAAAACCCTCTATTTCCACAGAGGAAGATAAATACGGTATTTACTCCAACTTGTTGTTCAAGTATTTCCTCGCAGAGGGAATAGTCTGTGGACATAATTTGTTTGTTGCTTCTGCTAAAGAGGATCCTGCTGACATTTTAAAGGTAAAAAAATTGATACATTAGATTATAGTTTATTAATCCAGATACTTTTACAAACCTGTTTACAAAGTAAAGTTAATCCCTTGATTAATTTAATAAGGTTCTAAAATATATATTCTACATTATACACACAGATTTTCTTAGATGAAATTGTAAATAATGTATTTTCTTGATTATCTGTTATAAATAGTAATTAAGCTAATTTCAAAGTAGTTTGAAAAACAGTTTGGTGTGTGTCTCATAATTATATAGCTGCTGTTTCCTGTGTTTATATCTAAGAAATTTTAAATGAAATACTATCGAGAAACCTTGAAATATATAGATTTTGACCAATATATTCAAAAAGAAAGCTTAGAGCTCTCTTTGTAGTATAACTATTTTGTAATGATTAGTCATTTTTAATATGATATATAAACAAAAAAAGGTAAAGGGACATTGGCAATCTTTAAATTTCATTTTTCTAAAATATGTTCCCATTACAATGATAACACCTAAGATTGCTATAACTGAGAAAATTTGGCAAAGTAGTAATCAAACTGGGGAAAAAGAAATATGGGTTGTTGTGACAGCAGCTTGTATGCACAATTTTGCCACTACTTTGAATACTGAGTTTCTCCCTTGCTTAAAAGATCCTTGTAGACCTCAATAAAAGTGCAAAAAACCTTCATAAGTGCTACACTTGTGCTTCTGCTATGTGTGTCTTTCTGGAAGTGTATTATCTACATATGTGCGCTTCAGTGACTGTATTTCGGGATTGATCCTGAAATGTCCTACGCACTCTTTGGTTCCACAAAGCACATCCCATTGATGTTAGTGGGGGCCTAGTGCTCTGTACATAGTAGTATAGAGCCCTTAATGGCGGTCAGACTACATACATGAAGTCAGCGTGGGAGTGGCACTAGCAACCACTCGCTGCCTGGGAAGCAGAGTGTGGGGTACAGCATGGGGATACATATACTCAGTAGGAACCTATTCAGTCATTGCATTCAAATTCCCTCTGCTCTGTGGCCCAGAATGTACTTGGGTTGCTAACGCTCAGGAAACTTAAGACTTTTCCCAAAAACTAGCTTACTTAGCTTTTGGAATAAAGGGCTTTCAGACAGTTTGGAGTAGAGGTCCTCTCCTATGGAACCTCTGAGCTTCTCAGGACTGGAACTCATCAAAAAGTCAAACTTTGGAGGACATTATATCTGGCCTTCATTGCTGGGGTGAAAGTTGGGAAATCCACCTAATTTAGGCTTAATCATTTTTTGTCTTTTTTGTCTTTATTTATATAATTTCAGACAGAATTGTTGTCACTTACAATGTCTGAACATATAATAATAGACAAGATAGAATTGGTAAATGGGCCCAAGTTACCACATTCTGGGGTACTGTGAAGTTTTTCCATCTTCCAGGATAGTTGTTGCCTTCTCTGATCTCAGAGTCTGGTCCTTCTGTCCCATTCTTGAGTTTCTGGTGTAGTGTTTCTCCAGTTTGGGCCCATGTTCACTTAGGTCTTTTATATATGTCTATGTTGCAGATTACTTAATCTTTATCCAAGTGGCTTTTAGCACATCAGCCCTTTGGATTTTAGGTAACCCGTACACTACGCATGTGCAAGCTTCAGTTACCCAACTTCTGTATTTTTCCTGCTGGACTTGCAGTTTCTGGGTCATTTTGTATTTGTGATACCCTATCCTGGGTTATCCTGAAGGAATATATATCATTATATATTTTATTTATCATATGTTTATCATGATATGTTCTACTTACTACTTTCAATACATTTTATCTTTGTTCTGTCACAAAACATTTTAATCAGAGTAGCAATTCTACGTAAAAGAAGAATTGACAAAACCCACAGTTATGTCGGCCAAAGGTTTGGCCTAAATGTTGCATAAATTGTGCTCATTCACTGTACATAATTACAAATCATTAAAAATATAGCTATCAAAGCTCTTAATCTTACCATTAACAATTCTTCATTTTATATTTCAATGTTATAGGTCAATATCTGTTGTTCTGTGCTACCCTTGATTTATTAGAAAAGGGCAGGAGGTTTATGGAAAACATGATGATTCTTTAACGTCAACATTTATCTTCTTTAAACGGATTTTTCATTCAAAGTCCAGTTTTGTTTGTGACTCATACAAAGAAATGTCATTAGAAATTTTCCCGTAAATGCATTTTGAGCGGTGTCTCAATTTTAGGGTCTTGATATTTAGTTTCTGTTAATGGTATCCCAACATTCATGAAGCTAAGAATTTTGGTTAATCGAGCTTTGGAGAATGTGGGGATTGTAGAGTTGCAGTCAATGGAAAAACAAAGATTTTATCTTTCTTAAACCATGAGTTATATAAACTGTCAGTTTTCTTTAGATAAAATTATGGCAATGAGTTCAGCATGCTATAGTTTAACTAATATTTAAATAAACTATTGCATCTTAAAAACCTGTCACTGGCAACTAATCCAGAAAATGACTGACCAAAACAAGGACATTGACGGTTTGTTCATACAGTGCAATGTTAAATGCTATAATTGCCCTGCATTAATTTTATGATGTATGATTGGGTGTTTCTGGAACCTGTAACCAAGACAAATATTGCTGGTACTGGAAAGGGGAAAAGACAATCTTATAGACCATAATTATCTTAAAACTGTGTATAACTAAAAGACAAGTAGAAGAAAAAAAGCCCCATCAGCTGCCTAAGATATGTTATATTACCACCCAGCAATTTATCCATCATCCTTTCAAAACATATTCATGCCTATTGTAGTCAAAGCTCCTTCAGGAAGTCAGCATTAAGATGTAACACTAAAAAATTACACCCCTGTAGAAAATCCTATAGAACAATATACATGATGTTTTTAACAGGATATTTTAAACATTTCAGAGCATTTCTGTTCAGTCAGTATACTTATCTAAAAGACAAGTCTCCACCATAAGTAAAAATGTACAAAGTGTTAGGAGTTTGTGTTAGAAGATTTATTATGGTATACTTCACTTCCATTATGTAAGAAATCGTAAAATAAAAGACTGAGCCAACCCTTTGTTGAACTTGATTAGAGTGGGAATGTGAAATTGCCATTTTACATTTTAATATGTTTAATAAAATTTGTTACTGAAAAATGAGTAAAGTTAGGCTTGAAATTAAAATAAAGATTTTTATATGTAACCTTGACAAAAAAGAAATATACAATAAAATATTTTATTTTGTTTCTTAGATCTATTCTCTTCATTTTACTGTGACTGCCACATTATAAAAATCCAATCAGTTTATTACTCCAGTCTGTATAGCGTGTGTATGTGTGTGCATGGCGGGAGGACAGACTTTAAAAGTAAACCACTATTCAAAATATATGTCAATGGGTGGAGCCAACTTGGGGGTGTTAGATTCAAGCCAGAAGGATCAGCTGCTGAAGCCGTTTCAGCAAAATACTTCATCACATAGTGGGGAAAGAGAAAGATGAGACCCAGCTGCGGGCTACCCCTTCCCCACAATGACCTTCAGACCCAGAACTGTGCAGGGGAGACAACCCTTCCCTACACCTCATGATAGAGATATTAGGATCCCATATTTGCCCCCTAGCCATATGGACAAAAGAAAGAAAGAAACTATATGGTAAAGCCAACCAGAGACACTGCTGCAGAAGTATTTTCAGCAGCAGGCATATTTGGACACAGATGATGTCATCCAGCTATGTTTTCTACAGTTCTACTCTCATTGTTCTTCTCATGTGCCAACTGGGTACATGCTCCAGCCCCTTCCCACCATCTCCTCACAGTCACTTCTCTTCAGCCTATATTCACTTGTCCTTAATGCTTCTTTCCATCCTTCCTTTCTTTTCCTTCCCTTCCCCTCTTACCTCCCTCACCCTTCCTTTGTTTTTTTTCCTTTTAGCTTATTCCTTCCTGTCTTCCCCACACCATCCTTTCCCTAAATACATACGTGTATAATAAAGTGCAAAAAACAAAATGCACCAAAAATTAAACAAAACAAACCCCTCTCTGTATAAAAATAGCCCAAATAATGTCAGCTCCTTATTGATTAAATAATACCTTTTTGAAAAACTCATAAAGTTTGTAATTTGGTAATCTCTGAATAATAGCATAGGTGAAAATCCATTTGCTTTAGTACTTTTTCAGTTGAAGCAATAGGACAATCGCTAAAAAAGGAGAATAAAAATTAGTATAAAATAAATTAAGAATTAACTGTTACAAAACTGTATCAGATATAGTTAAAGTTGTTTATATATTACACACTAGTGTCCCCCTCTGTCAGATTTTTTTCTGCCATACATTTTCTAGCCCATGTCACTTTGTTCTAAATGTCCCAAGTCATGTGGTCTTCACTGCATTCAGAGTTATAGGAGGGCTAGTCTATGAGAAGCAGACCTAAAGAGGTATTCAAAGAGCATTTGTACAGTGTTGGAAGAAACATGGGTGGGAAAGGTGGGAGACACGTTATTCTATAATCTAGTAGCTCTCACTGTTATAAAGCTTTTCCTAATATTTGCTCTACTTTTTCTTTAATGTTGTTCCTTTATACTAGTAAAATGCACTGGTACAACTCCATAGAAAGTAATTCCTCTCTTTCCTTTTCTTTTTTAGGTATTTGTAGATTTATACATCGCCTCTTAGTCATTGCCAAGCTATATGAATTTAACTCTTTTAAAAATTCCTTTAAATTTTTTTGTTCTTAGAACGTCTTCTGATTTGTTAATTTCTATCATTGAGATGCTAGAATTTAATGCTGTATTTGGATTGTGGTTGCCTGGAGAAGGAATATAATCTCGGAGTTTTGGGGTTTGATGTCTTTATATACAGAGCACAAAATTTCATCTGCCTTTTGCTGCCTTGTCATACTTCACATTTGTCTGATTTGCTGTCTTCCCTCAGCTAGACACCCCTCCACCTCAACTTAATACATTTCCAGTTACTGTTTGCAGTCCTTGAAATAACTTTTAATCTATTTGACACTGTATTTGAGCTAATTGATGTTTATTTTGTAAGTATGACTTTGTATCGCTGAATCAAATGCAGCACTAAAATCCAGATACTGCATCTATTGCAGTCCTTTCAGCTACTTATATTGCTATTTTATATTAAAAAAACAAAAAACCAAAACCCTCATAGTTTGTTCCCAGTTTTTTGCTTATGATTAGGTTAGTCTTTTGGTGTTGAATGACTTTGTTTCTTTACATATTTATTCTGTTTTACTGTGAATTGGGGCTAGGTTTATGGGTCACCAGGGTCTCTGATTTCCTTTTTTGAAATCTGTTGTCACATTTGCTTTTCTACAATCCTCTATCACTCCCTGGTTTTCTGTTATTCTTTTCCTTCTTTTCTCCCCACCTAAAACACCCAAAGATGCATGATTTGTATATGTTTACATTTTTTCATCACTGGAGTTGCCCACATGATCGCATTTCTTCTGATCTGTCAGGTGTATTCATAAGAAGATGCTCTGGTTCAGGATCCTTCTTTCTATTCTTGCTTTCTTTGTCTTCTCTGCCACCAAAGGACTTGTATCACTGTATCAAATGCAGTGCTGTTCCATTTTCACCCAGATTACTTTGTCTCTTCACTTAAGAAGCTCCACTCCACTCATACATTCATTTATCAGAACATGTCTATAAATGTAAAGAGAATTCATGGAAGAACCTCAAGAACGGAAAAGCACTGATCCTAAAAAGAGATTGAAAGAAAGAAGTATAAGGTATTAACAAGGAAATAAAATTATTTCAAATAGTCTAAAAATACCTATAAAATTGTGCCTAAACCGATCAAGAAAGCTTTAGATTGAATGACAATACAAATAAATAAAATGAATAAAAGCGGTGAATAAAAGATTAGACTGTAAACAAGAGTCGCTGTATGGAAGTGGTGAAAGGCCTCTCATTTGAGCTATTTAAAATTAGACTGGAGAAAGGACTAAGGCCAACATTATCAAAAGTGCCTAATGATTTTAGGTATCCAATATGAGATCCTTCAAAAGAGTCTAATTTTAAGAGGAACGGAGTCCAGCACTTTCTGAAAATCAGGATCCTTACTTTTGAAAATCTTGGCCTGAGCCTATGCTACAAAGAGCCATCTACACTGAAAGGGAGGTGGACTGGATGGCATAAGAGATTTTTTCCAATATATAATTTCTATAATTATGAAATCTCCATTAACTCCTGGATCCCAACTCACATTTCCCCCTAACACCGAATAAGTTTACAGATCTTTTAATTTTGTGTAACTTATCTTGATGGGAATTTTACCTATAAAATAAAAACACTATTCTCCCTTTGTATGCAACAGTATACAGTAATGTTTTAACAGCTATCTGGTTAGGAAATTAGTGATTATCAACTCAAATTACATTTCTCTACTCCTTTTCTAAATTATTAGAAGCCAGCATGAGGACGCTTACATGTGAAATTATTTTAGCAGTCAATATCCGGGGTCTTTTAGACATAAAATAAGAGGAAATAGAACACACCACCATAAGAAGTTATCAGTATTCAAATAGCCGAAGAGAAAAATAATTCAAATTAACTGGAGGATCCCAAGGCAATGTAAATCTGTTGTAACTGACTCTCTATGAAACCAAACCCTGGTCCAGCCCTCTTTCCCCCACCCCCACCTTTGAATTGCCCTTTGGAGGCCACTGCAGTCAACTGAATTAGGACAGTCCTACATCTGCTCAAGTTAGGCTGGGGACTGAAGTGACTCCTGGCAGCCCCAGGGAACAAGGAACTAAAAGGTGGTCTTAAAGCAACCTTTGCCCCCTCTCCCAGGTTTGCTGGTTCAGCAACACACACAAATATCAAAGGTATCTATTTTCAGATCTCCGTTGCCTGGTCGTTTCAAAAATATCTAATCTGCTTTGGGTTCACTACATTTCTCATTCTTCCTATCCCCCAGTTTGGATGAGAATCTCCGAGTACCTACAAAGCTCATGTACTTGAGAGTATCTTTACATCTATGCTGCAGCCACGGGCATAATTTGTGGGTCATATAGGCCTACCCACACTCTTTGTTATAGTTAGCTAAAAATAGAAGTGAGGGTGATGTGGAAGAGGGCGGTGTAATATGTGCTTGTGTGGTGTTGTGTCCTCACTTCTGTTTTGTAGCAAGCTAGCTAGAGTTCAAGCTAACATAGGTATGTCTTCAAAAGCTGCAAATCACACCCACAGTTACTATGTGGAAGTACTGTTTATCATCCTTAATTAAAGCAAAATAAGAGTTTTATCCAGGCTACGAAATGAACACTGAAGATCTAGCGGGCAAAAATCTGAAAACATTTGCTTACCTGGGCTTGGTGTTGATTTAACAAAAAGAGTGCTCTTAAGCTGAGACTGGAGATTTCATAGGTAGGATTTGTCTTCATGTGGAAATTTATTGGGATAACTGTACCACTATGATTATACCAGAATAGCTCCCCATTCCAGAATGAGCACCTTTTATTTTATACTTTGAAAGTGACATATGCTAAATCAGAAAAAAAAACATTCTTAATAAGTGTCCATACAAGGAACTACATAGATATAACTATGGCATTATAACTATACCAGTAAATTTCCTCTTGTAGACAAACCAGTAGATAAAGCTTTTCATCCAAAGGAGGAGTGACAAATCTGGGAAGAGTAATCTGACTGGTGTCTAAAACTTCCAGATTAACCTTTTGGGATGCAGATGTCCTAATTTAATACAGTAGTCTGCACTGTCTGCTACTGCAAAGGAATTCTTTGTGAACGTAAGGATACATGTTTACTTCAGAAGATGGCATTTTTAGTTATTATTTGGATGCACATCAAAGAAATTGAATCATTGGAAAATGTGTACAAGCACGTTTGCATTCTGATTATCACACTTTTGTTGACTGTACTTTTCAAATTGCATGAGCTTATCAAAGTGACCTAGCTGATACATCTCCAAAGTTCCTGCTTAATATCAGTTTATAGGAAAGGTTCTGCCATCTCTTTTGATTATGCCAATTCCTCTTCTCTAACTGAACTTCCACATTCACATCTTTAAAGAGTTGTACTTCTGAAACTTTCCTGTGCATCTCAGCCAAGTACACAAGGTTTCACTGTCATAACAGTACTACATAAAACTATGACAACATGCTGCTGAAGAAGTGAAGATGAAGGTCCCAAATGCTGTTTGGGCCTGAGTGCCAATAGTGAGCAATTACATTCATCACATATATAGAAATCTAATTCCAGGTTCTACTATTAGAAGGTGAAGCTTGTATTCGCCTTCATTTTCTTATTGAAGTCTTCTTCCACCTTCTGTTATTTCTCTTTCTGAAGAAAAGATAGCCACTTGGTAGTGTCATCAGAAATAAAGAAGAATTAAATATTTAATTTTAGATTTAATTTTCAGCTTTCTACAACTTTTAGAAGCTGGCACTAGCATGTGCCTCCAAATTTAAAAGTTAATTGTGTGGGATCTTATTTCTTCCTTGTTTTCTTTTTTGTGTATATTTGGTGAATAGAAATGTCTATATCAAGTCTTCCTACAATTATAATTCAAGATAAAACTTGAAACAGGGAAGGCATGAGTGTGAAAGAGCATGTTTATAATAGGGAAATGGTACTTTATTTCTCTCAGAAAAAATAACGTTGAGGCCATTTTTAAACAAGGATCATGCAGGAAGGAGTTCAAAGTTGATTCAATCCCTAATTGTGGAAAGATTTGCAGGAACCTAACAGAACAAATGTTTAGATTTAAACTCCAGGTTTCATGACTGCTGTTCATTGCTTGCTTAGTGGGTTTTCTTTTCATTAGATCTTTGTTTTTGATTTAGAATATCAAAATCTATAATGTCATATCTGAGAATATTGAATCACTTACATAATTGCTGGGCGCATAATATTACACATGATTACCAAACATACACTAAAAAATATAACTAAAAGACCAAATTATAAAAACAGAGCATTTAGGTCAGCATTTTGTTTCCGTCTTACATGTAGAAGCATTACCAAATTGTATTTTAAAATCAAACTTTTCAGAATTGTCGTGTTCAATTGTTGCAATATAATTCCTGCTACTCATTTACCTCAAAATGTCTCTGTGAGTAAGTTTTTCAAAAATCTGTTTAGATCAACACTGTTCATCCTGCAGCAGTTTTGCCAAATAGCATGTGCACTCATTTCAGATGATCTAAATCTAATCCAGGGGTTCTCAAACTTCATTGCACTGCGACCCCCTTCTGACAATAAAAATTACTCCATGACCCCAGGAGGGGGGACCGAAGCCTAAGCCTTCCTGAGCCCTGCCGCCCTGGATGGAGGGGTCAAAGCCCAAGGACTTCAACCTGAGGCAGGGGGCCTGTAACCTGAGCCCTGCTGCCCAGGGCTGAAGCCCTTGGACTTCAGCTTTGGCCCTGGGCGGTGGGGCTCGGGCTTCAGCTTCAGGCCCCAGAAAATCTAAGCCAGCCCTGGTGACCCCATTAAAACGGTGTTGTGACCCACTTTGGGGTCCCGACCCACAGTTTGAGAACTGCTGATCTAATCACTTTCTTTAAAGCAAAGTCATCACAGTGATGATCACAATGGTCCCTTCTGTCTTTGGAGTCTGTGATTCAGTTCTTGTATAGTTTTTAAAGAAAAATAAATGGATTAACCAAAGATAATGCTAATCAGGCCAGTAATACTATTTAAGCAGAGGGGCAATATTTATTTGGAATAAGGAGAAGTCAAACAAATGGCAAAAAGGAACAGTCAGAGAGGAAAATCCTACATGCAATGATCAAGATAGTGAAAAGCTGAGCTGCCACACTTTTCTGATGAATTAGGTATTATATGGCTTGTGACAGTAAAGTAAATACTACTGATTGTATGCTTCCTTGAAGTGATTATTTATACTGTGTACATTATCACTTTAGCAATGATGAAGGAAATTAGGAAAAATATTTTTTGTATTGCTCTGATCCTGCAAAGACTTAAACACGTGTTTAAGCCTATGAATAATCCCACTGAAGCCACTGGGGCTACTGACGTCCTGAAAGCTTAGCATGTACATAACATTTTTCAGGATTTGGGCCTCTGATACCTTCAACTTTTTCAATGGGGCTCTCCTTGTTACTCCTATTGTGGTGGTCTCCTTTTTATTTTATTCATCCTGTCCTGTTGAGATTTTCCTGAACTAATTCAGAGAATAATGAAAGAAAAAAGAGATTATCTAACCTCCCCTATGTATTCCTAGTTTACATGTTGTTGGAAAGAGTTATGGTGACAGGAACTCATGAAAAAGAGAGATACATGACTCTACCTATAGACTTTGCATATGTATGCACATATGTATAGTAGAGAAAGAACTTTTCGAAATGAGAAACTCTCTGGTCACATGATGGATCTGTAGTCACTGGCAAACTTCCATTTAGTTATCTTTTTTTGAATACATGAAAGGGAGGATTTGTTTGCCCTCTGATTCAGATTTAACTTCTATTGGCATCCATTCTCTACTATGAATGTCCAGAAAAGAATATGAAAGAAACTAAATCTCACCTGGAGATGGAAATGAACTATTGTATGGGCGTGGGGCATTGGCGGAAATAAATTCTGTGTCCAGTCACTTGTATTCGTGAACAATAGTACTTGTCTTCAAAAGTGTTTCCAAAAGAAATGGAATCCTCTTCAGTTTTTCTTGGTTAAAATAACAATTATGTAATATGTTATTAAAATGAAGTATTTACCCTTCCTGACTGACCAACTGGTATCCTTTAAATGCTAAAAATTAACATTAGTTAAAGTTAATTTCTTTAGTTTTTTTCTTTTCTTTCAAACATTCCGTAATTACACCCGGGGCAATAACTGCTTTGCAAAATACACTTAAAAATAAAGCTGTTTTGAACAACTATTTATGTATTAATAAATAGGATAATGTTTAAGATTCCTTAGTGTTAATTATGCAGTTATCAAAACCTGCAAGGTTCAAAGGATTTTATTTAAGAGGGATTTCACATATAGCCTGGATTATGGTTCTAAATAATAGCACAGTAGTACTTCTGTAGCATTGTAAAATAGCTTAGAGAGAAGTATGATGTCTATAGTTGGTGTAATGCATTGGTAATTAAGAGGGTGTGAGGTTAAGCTTCATTAACTGCTGTGGGATTGTATCTTGAGTTTCATTATGCCCTGGAGGACATAAGAAGTGAGAGAGGTCAAACTGTTAGAATCTGATTTTGCTTAGTGCATCTGCCAAAACAAAGCAAGCAAAGTAATGTAGCAGCAAACACATAAAGACATGGATTATTAATAATTTGGATTATATGCATTTTTACTATAGAAATAAAAGTTGTATTAATAAAATGTTTAATCCTAGTTGTGATAAAACTTTCATTAGTTTTGGGTTTTAGGAAATCAAATTACTTTAATTACACCGTATATTGACAAATACGTCAGAAAACTGGATTATTTTTTTAGTTCTTGTTTTTGTGATTTTTTTTTTTATACAAACCACAATAAATTGTTCTTATTTACTTTAGCAATTATCCACCTTTTATATTTGCATTCTACAGCGAGCAGAGTTGTGCTTTAGGGGTTCTCAGGAATGGCTACTCCAGCTTGTTTTGTTTTATTTTATTTTATTCACTTGCACATTGCCACTTGCTTTGTTGTCTATATACCAGCACCAAGTACACCATAGCTGGAAGCATTCTTTGTCAATGAAGATCTGACCCTCATATGCTGTTTCTTCTAGCAAGGGAGAATATAACAGTTGTCAGGAGACATTACATCCTGATGCCACAAAATTAAAAAGTCCCAGATCTTTTCAAAGCTGTGCTATGGAGGAGCTAAATTTTTTAATTAAGCAATGAGGCTTACAAAAGTACCAATTTAGTTTTAATAACAAATATGATTATTTCCAAGCTCTAAATGAGCTTTCTTGAGATAAATATTTTATTAATCTTGTATTGTTCTTGGATTGTGGTTTCTATCAGATGAGCATAAACATATTTGCTTAGTACAGTTTAAACACTGTCATAATCCTGACTCAGTTTTTTAATTAGTCCTGAAAAAATAATTCTAGTATACTACCATGACAGCGAAGTTTATAATTTCAGATGCTTTTGATGTGGGGGAGTGGAATGATTTGAAAAACATTTTTAACAATTTAATAAAGCTATTGGAAAATAATTTTGTGTTTGAAATAGTACTGAATCTCTGAAAAACTGATTACACAGTTTTGATCAAGCGTGGCTTTTGTGTTCATGCTCCTGCACACAGCCCAGGCCAGGAACCATCTGAACTCAAAGCACTACAATGTTGCTTTTATAAGGGTGCATCCTACATCAGAGTTCGTGGTGGAATGTACACATCACCTGCAGCTGTAGTCACCAGTTCCTTTCTGAGCAGGATCAGTGTAAAAACTCTCTATTTGCAACCTGTGGCCAGTTCAACTACTGATGCTTGCTTTTTCTGATTGTGTGGGGGTGAGGCTTTGTTCCTTTCTCACTTGTCCTTCCACAAATGATTTTTGTATACATGACCTGCTTTACTCTTTCCATGCCCCCTTTTTTTTTTTAACGTCTCTGTTTCACATCTTTAAGAAGTGTTCCTGGATGGATCCATTGTCCCTTGTAGACAGACATCACTACTATAATAGGCAACTGGGAGCCTATCGTAAGTGGCTCAGTTATGAATAGGGTAACCAGATAGCAACTGTGAAAAAAATGGGACAGGGGCTGGGAGGTAATAGCATCTATATAAGAAAAAGTCCCAAAAAACGGGACTGTCCCTTTAAAAATGGGACATCTAGTCACCGTAGGTATGAAATGTACTCATAGATGTTGTCACATGTAGTCTAATCCTGGATGCAGTGCTCTAGACATATCTACCCAGCAGTTCTCAAACATTTTTCCTAACAAGTGCTTTAGAGGATCTAACTGTTGAAGTATCAAGCAAGCTAGTCTCACAAAAACTGAGACAAAAGACTATATCTATATACATAGTTTATTGGGTCTGTCTTACAAACTTTCTCCTGTCAAACAACAGAGGCTCTAACCTAAACTTTTACATGAGGTGTGAAAGCAAGAGCACTGAATAGTATTGTTCTCTCCACTCCAAGCCCACACACACCCGCCAGTCAAAGATTCCTAAGTTCCCTCATCAATAGCAAACTCTTTTAAGGTATTGAAGTGTACCTCATGTTGGCAGTTTTGCACCTTTGCCTGTCAGAGAGATACATAGTGCTTTTTATCTCCTAAGACTTCTATCACTTCAGGAGCATCCATTGGAGCCACAGAACTTGCTTTGGAGGAATTGTCTGGCTATACCGAAAGAAGAACAGGAGACACTTGATATGGTTTCAATCAGGCAACAACTTTATTATTAGATGTCAGGGACTACCCGGCAGAAAACAGTGAACAGTATAGGTAACTCCATGATCATTTCAATATCTAGTTGGAGGCTTCCACCAACCCCCAACTCTTTTCCATCCAGGTCCAACATCCAACCCATTGCTGGGATCTTACCACCCCCCCTACCCCAAATGAGGTTTAAGATGGGCTATAAGTAATGCTACAATTTTATCAGGGAGGTCGCGGAAGTCAGGCAGCTGGAAGCTGCAGGGTACCCCCACCATCCGGGGCAGCCAGGAGCTTCAGGGTACCCGCACCATCCATGGCAGTAGGGTCCCTGAGCTCCGAGGCAGTGGGGGTACTTCACAGCTCCAGGCTGCCACGGGCAGCAAAGGGGATCCTACAGCTTCTGACGGGACCCCAGAGCTCCCAGGCAGCAGGGTTCCTGCAGCTCCCCAGAACTGCCTGCTGCCATGGGCAGCAGGGGGTACCCTGCAGCTCCCAGCCTCCACAGGCATTGGGGTACTCTGAGCTTCCAGGAGCCAGGGGGGATCCCACAGCTCCCGGCCTCTGATGGCATGGGACCTCACAGCTCAGAGCTGTGGGGGAGGGGATCATGGAGCTCCGAGCCCCCATTGCTGATGGGAGCCCATGTACCTCCCAGCCAGGCTCCCGCAGCTGCCTAGTGGCTCCCCATTTTGTGATGGATATTTTTAGTAAAGGTCAGTCATAGGTCAGGCTTCCGTGATTTTTTCTTATTGCCAAAAACAAAAACAAAACAAAACAAAAAAGCAAGGCTCTTTCTGGATCACTGTGACCTCAAATTTTTATCTACAAGAAAATTTCAAGATAGCATCTCTGGAAACAGTCATGTTTCTCCTAAAGGACATCACTCTGGAACCGACCAATGTTTACATGCAGATAGGAATAGATTTTAGATTTCTTATAGAGTAACAATGTCACCAAAACTTAGTACTGCTCTTTGGGTGAGCACTCACAGTATGCGTATGTTTGGCATTAGTGACTGTATTTCTACACAGGATTGGAATTTGTTTTCCTCTGTCTAGGTAACTGACTAATCAACTAACCTTACACCTTAGAATTTAAGCACCATCTCTGACTATTGGGGAGCTGGAGTCACTAGGATTCAAAATAAACGACCTGCAGTCTCACCTTGTTCCCCCGAGGCAACTGGAGTACCTAAAAGGTTTGGTTGACATGGCACAGTTCAAAGGCTTCCCATCACAGGAAAATATCTAAACTTTGCAGATCTAAAACAGGCCTTGCTGGAGTTAGCAGGTATCAATAAGAACCCGATGGCCACAAACAGTAATATAAGTAACCATGTGTCTACATGAGGAACCTTCATTAGGTCCAAAAGCTCAGAGATCAGAAACCACACATTGCTATCTCATCTGGGTGGTGGATGCCCTATGAACAAGGGATAGGAGTTGTTATTGGGCCATAAGTATGAGATTGGACAGATTCACTCAAGATGTTCCTGATTTCTATTTATATGGCAGGAAAGGATGACTTAATTTCAGACCAATTTAAGCTAATAAGTAGTGGACCTCTGCTATTGGCCAATGTAGTGAATCAGAGCTTTCTTGAGTAGGTCACACCAGAGAGAGATCTGTGCACAACTGCCTGTGGAATATCTTTCTAGTGCTTTTGCCGGAATGCTGAGGATGGATGTTTAAGAATACTTTTCCTCTGGTTGCAAAGGTCCTGACCAATTTCAAAATTTCCATGATCTTACTAGCCTGCTACTACTGGAGACAAACATGGCTCTTGATACTGTTGAAGATGCTGGCTGATTATGTCATACCGAAGGTCCATCCATATCTGATCACCCTGGACCTGGATATTTCTCCACATCTGAGGTCTGTGATAATCTCCACACCTTCCACATAGCCCCATATATGAAGAATGATTGGCTCTCTCTTAGTCTGTGTCACAGGAATTTTTTTAATACACCTTCCACCTGAGGAGACTATATTGAAGTAGCTCCTTCCTCATTATTGCCTCTTGAGGGCATTTAATCTCCCCTAACCCTTCCCCCTCTATTATTAGTGTAGGTGGAAATAAAGACTCTACCTGAAAAACATGGAAAGCAAAGGGCCTGCATAGTGTCCTATGCACCACTTAAGCCTACATTTATCATAGAGCAGTCCCTTTTATAAAGATAAATGTCCCTTTCTAGAAGTAAAGAGAAGGCTTTATTCCTCATTAGTTAATTGTGACAAACCAGAAGTGTGAGTAATAAAGATGCAGTGTTTTTAGTGTTTACTAGAGGAGAAACATTCTCAATGGACTTACGAAAATGTTAATGCCATCTTTTTGTCTATGTTAAAAGCGAATGATAGGAAATAGAATCTCCTTTCTAGAAATTTCATCCTTGCAAATGACACAGTGGTTGACTAGTGATGTTACAGTTTGAGGTGATAGCAACAGGTGTGTCCCTCCTTATGTCAGTGGTAAGATCTAAAACAATGGCAAGCTTAGGGAGTTAAGTGAATGCTTAGATAGGATTTATACTAATTATGATCTGTTGATGGCCGTTTTTGATCTGTGCCTAGGAGTTACCGTATTTTTTTTTATAATTGACATAATGATGACCCTATCTCACAAAAGTTGTGCAGGTGTTACCTGAAAGATTTTTAGGAGATTTTAATGAATGTGCCAAAAAAACACCTGGGAAACTAATTTTAATTTTGGATTGTAGAAACTTCTAAAAAGTGAATGAAAACTGATTTTTAAAATGTATTTACCATCTAACAATATTCTGAGTTCTCGTGTACCAGTATCTCTTAATTAGGAAAGATGTCATCATTTTTGTTTATTTTATCAGGAAATAACTTTATAATACTAGAAAATGAAAATAAAAATAATGTGTATAGTGGTATCAACTAGTTTCAGTAGAATTTTCCAAAAAATATTTGATGGAAAATAGTAAGATTGTTTAAGTACTATAATTTGACCTTCATTTTTACTGTAGGTATCTGAATTTGTAATTAGGTAATTGTAGTAATCAGCACGTGGATAGTACCTGAAAGATGAAATATTGTGGAATCCCATGGTGATATCTTTTATTAATTGGGAAATATTTTATGTTTAAAATTTAGAAGTAACATAATGGCTTTGTGGATGCATACATATGTGATATGCTGGTATAATTGTAGTTTGTGTTCTGTTGGCCCACCATTATAGTTACAGCTACTTCAAAACTTTCATTAATTCCCTGTGTTCAGTTACTCCTGTCAGAAACCTTCATGTTTGGGCTAAAAATTTCTATGCTTGTTCTGTCAGCAGGGCCGGCTCTAGGCACCAGCAAAACAAGCTGGTGCTTGGGGCAGCACATTTTTAGGGGCGGCATGGCTGGCGCCAGAATGCCGCCCCTAAAAATGTGCCCCGGCCGCCCTAGCTCACCTCCGCTGCTGCCGCTCACGCACCGCTGCTCCCTCTCTCTCCCAGGCTCTCAAACCTGGGACGGAGGGGGAGATCCCGAGTGGCCGCAGCATGCAAAACAGCTGATTCGCACACCGCTGCTCCCAGGCTCTCAAACCTGGGAGGGGGGGAGATCCCGAGCGGCCGCGGCGCGCGAAACAGCTGATTCACGCGCCGCTGCTCCCCCCCCCTCCCAGGTTTGACAGCCTGGGAGGGAGGGGGAGATTCTGAGCGGCCGTGGCGCACGCGCCACTTCTCCCTCTCCCTCCCTCCCTCCCTCCTAGGCTTGAGAGCCTGCGGGGAGGAGACAGGGCTGGGGATTTGGGGAAGGGGCGGAGTTGAGGCGGAGCTGGGGGGTGGGGTAAGAAAAAAATGGGTCAGGGGGGCGGCCAAAATTGTTTTTGCTTGGGGCGGCAAAAATCCTAGAGCCGGCCCTGTCTGTCAGAAGTGATATATGAAACTTTAAGTTAAAGCTATTTAGTGCTTTGCTGACACACCTACCATAAATGTATTATCTCTGTTTAAGCTGAAAATTCAACATTTTTAATATGAACTTATAGTAAAATTCATTTTACAGTATTCTTGTTCTTGTGAAGTTAGAAATATAATTACAACAAAATCGGTGTACAGGTTTTGTTGTAAAGAAAACAAGATTGTGTTTTAAAGAGACTATAATCTAATGGTATTTGAACTTTAAGGCTGTTTGCAATAGTTCCCATTAAAAGTACAGACTAGTGTAACTCCTACATAAAAGACAAGAAACATAAAAATACGCTAGCATTAATACAATTTAAAATGCTCAGTTTTTCCTCTATTCTTGTCAATAGGAGATGTTACACTGACTGACTTCAGTGGAAGCAAAATCAAGTCCCAAGTATGTTTCATGAGATAAGGCTTGTGATACACTGCAATAATAAATAATTATAGACGTATATCTTTTGTTAGAGGAAATAAATTCCCTAATTTAATGCATACTTTATAATAATCAAATTCATAATAATAATTTATATATGCAACATTTAAATCAAATATGTATTAGAGTATTCTGGTGATGAAGCTAGTGTAAATATGAAATAATTGAAAAAATATATTGCAGTGGCCATGCATGTGTATCTAAGCTTGTAGAAAAAATTGTGTGTGGTACAGTAGCAGCCAGCTAGATAAATAATAAAACTATTGTGATGCGTATAAACCAGGAAAAAGAGTTGAGGTTTCACTTTTAGCCTTAACTTTTGGATTTCTTGGTTGTGTAATTAAACATTTAAATTCATAGCCTTAAAGTTTATCTTAAAGTGGGATAATCTAGGTTTATGTGTGTACAGTTCTTATTCTTTGTAGTCTGTTCTCACTCAGTATATGAGCTGATGTGAGCTCTGATGCTATTGGGAGTTGCACAAGCTCTTCAAGAAGGAATAGATTCTAGTTTGTAAAGTGCCTATTTATATAGAAATAAAGGGTGGCTGCGGCGGTGTTATTAGTAAGTGGAAAGTCATTAAAGTGGGCAGGCAAAAAGCAATTCAATTATCCCAGATTTTTGCTAATGTTTGGACAGAAAATATAATGAATCTGTTTACAGAACTTTTGCAATTGATTTGTATCAAAAGAAAACAAAATCTGTCCAAGCCTCTGGTTTCCCTCAGAAAGAATGTTTTTGTCCTCCTTGGAGAGCTGATACAAAATAATGGTCATTGTGTTACTTACACTGATTTCCGAAGTACATAGGCAGGCCTTCCATTGCCTGTTACATTTTATATCAGAAGTTTGTATTGCCCAAAAAATTACCATAAGAAATTAAAAGCAGGTGTTCAGTTATGTCAAGGATTTTATTTTCATTCATAATAAAAGTAAACCCAACAAACTACAGGTATACAAATATTCAATACAGGTGGAAGTATCTACCTTTCTTACTCATCTCTTCCTTTCTTTATAGCAATATGTGAAATGTATTTCCAATAGGACTATATTCTATTCAATTAATTGCACAAATGTGGCAGTCTTTTTTAACGTAGTTAATATTATAATAATAATACCTAATTCCTAGGACTGCTCTGTACTCTGTTTTGATAAAAGCACATACTGTCACTCAATAACAGGTGTAGCTTTAAGTTATAAATCCAAATTAGGCCACATATCCTTTCAGTGCTATTCTGCCTCTGATGGTTTTTATTTTTTTGGCAGATCTGATTCTGGGCAGCTCTGGTTGTGGGATCCATGTGTCCATGTGTCTACCAAATACAGTCAACATCTGGGCCCAATAGGTCTCTACTTTCTTGTTTTTATGTTTTATTCTGCACCTCAGTCTGGCTGTTCTATCCAATCCAGAACAGATTTCCTAGTTGTTTCTTCCACAGACTAACACTTAGCCTTAACGGTAACCTGTTACACTATGTTATGTAAGCTTAGTTCTAGTGTTTATTTCTCAACATTATGAGACTGCTATAGAGTGTTTTTGCTTTAGTGAAAATTGGCAATTTAAAATGGATCTGTAATACTGTTTTTTGCTGAAATTTTATAATCTTGGTCTATTTTTAAAATGGTTTAGATCATATTTGGCCTGTCTCTAATCCTAATTTTCAGAAAGAGGCCCCCACCCCATAAACAGTTTGCAACTGGAAGACTTGTGTAGTTAAAAGACAAGTATCAATAACCAGCTTGTGATCCTAGAAAGCATGGTAGATAGGGATAAGTAGCAGAGACCTCCCCAAACTGGGGTACAGCATTGGGCCCCTCAGAAAAGCCATAAATTGATGTTCTGGCGATATACTTGATCAGCTTCACTGTAAAATCAGCATCTGAAGCATTGCTTGTGCTCTGTGATTTCATTCTTCCTTCATGTTACTGTCTAGTTATGCCTATAGCATGAGAGTGGGAGATAGGAGACCTGGTTTGGTTTTTGGCTCTCTTAGATTTTTTGCGATGAATCAAAAATCCAAGAGGAAAGGGAGAAACTCCTAGAATGTGAACAAGAGATGGAGAAAAATAAATGATGGCACCTCATAGGACACTGCTGACCCGCCGCCTGCTCAGTTCCTTCTTGCCACCACTGAAGGACATTGGAGCTTTCTTCAGTATCTTGCTTCGTAAGTGCCTACCTAGTGGTTACCTTCTAGTGTATTGTAAATAGCTATAACTAGCCTCTCTCGGGGGGGTTCCCCCCCCCAGCTCCCCTGACTGGGGTATGCCTTGGTCTAACGGGTTTAAGTTCTGCAAACGCTGCAGGACCCCTATGCCCAAGGGCGGTCCACATGCGTCGTGCCTTAAGTGCCTGGGTGAGGGCCATCAAACAGATAAGTTCTCCATTTGCAGGAGCTTTAGACCCGGGACAAAGAGGGTGTGGGACTATCCCCTTAAGCTCCTTTTAATGGAGGCAGCTCTTCACCCTCAGTTGGCACTGGAAGCGGCACTGGTGACATTGGTGTGCAGCGCACTGGCTTTGGTGCGGGACACCTCGTCACTGAAAAAAGACTCCTCCAGGGAGCATTCACACCGCTCCCCGGCTCACAAAGCGGGTTCGAGCATGTGGCACTGCTCTCAGTCCCCGGTGCCGCATAAGAAGAAGGTGGCAGACAGGGGTCGGTCCCCCGTCAGGAAACAGCACTGGGATTCCAGTGGGGTGTGTCCTCCATCAGGGTACCCAACCACGGCTTGGCCTCAGATCCTGGCATCATTGACTCCGGCCCTGCCAGGCACTCTGTCGAGTCCAGTGCTTGTGAACTCCCCGACTCAGGAGGAGTTGGAGGACAAGACTGATCTCCCCTCCAGATACCTTTGAGGCCGGGCAGGACATTATTGCCATGATGGCACAGTCCCTGGCCCTGCAGGCGCGAGCACTGGCACCGGTCCAGGCGGCGATGATGGCGTAGTCTACGGCACCTTTGCGGCACCGCCTCCCATTCAGCACCAGGGCAAGCCAACGATGCTATGGTGATGCTCCCTGTCATTGCAGTACCATTCCCCAGCACTGTTGGGCTCCGCCCCTCCGTGGTCTGGCTCTGACTACTCGTCGGACTCCGATAATGAGTCATCGATCTGCCGACATAGTCAGTACCAGTCTCAGTCCCGGCACAGCAGATCATAGGACGTGCCGGTGCTGGTGGTATCCTGGCCCCCACAGTGACAGGGGCCGGTACAGTGGCCCTTTTGGACTCCTTGGGCCTACCATCAGGCTCAGGGGCAGGGCTCTAGGGCCACGTCCGTGGTGTCCGCGCACCATGCTCCTCCTTCATCCACATTGGTGCTGTACCATACTCCCACAGCACCAGAAGACCCTCCACATGACAAGGACCCTGGGTCTTTGCAAGCAGGTGCAACTCTCGAGCCAGCACCCCATGTGGTACCAGCGCCACAGTCCGCCTCGAACAGGGCAGACATACACAAGCCAGCCTCCAGGAAGTCTGAGGGTGAGGAGGACCCAGTCCCACAGGCCTAATCATCCTCTTTGCCAGATGAAGCAGTGACTGGGACCTCCACCACCACACTCCCTGTGATGGACAATAGGGTGCACCAGGACCTTCTTAAGAAGGATGGCCCAAAACTTACACCTCCAGGCTGAGGTGACAGAATGGTGGACATTCTTGCCACGGAGGGTCCTTCTGGGGTAGCCTTGACCTTTATCAAGACCAAAGAAAACACCACAAAGGTGCTATGACAGACCCCGGCCTCCATACCGCCCACAGCCAAAGGGTTGGAAAGGAGGTATTTTGTGCTGCAGAAAGGGTACGTACACCTTTTTACCCACCCTCAGCCTGGAATATTAGTGGTGGATGTGGCGAACCACAAAGATCAGTAAGGTCAACTGGGTCCTGTCCTAAAGTCACGGGACGCTAAGAAGCTGGACCTTTTCGGCCATAAAGTCTACTTGATCGGGGGGCTCCAGCTTCGCGTTGCTAATCAGCAAGGGGTGCTCAGCCACTACACCTTCAATTCCTGATGAGCGCTAGCTAAGTTCCAGGAATTGCTCCCATCAGACTCTCACCCAGAATTCGCAGCGCTTCTTGAGGAGGGCAAGGTGGTGTCAAGGACCTCCCTCCAGGCCTCCCTACACTCCGGTGATTCTGTGGCTTGGACCATGGCCACAGCAATCATCATGAGACGGAGTGCATGGTTACAGATTTTGGGCATACCCCCGGAGGTCCAGAACATCATTCAGGACCTGCCCTTTGACTGTGCAGGCTTGTTTGCTGAGAACACAGACTCCCACTAGTACAGTCTCAAGGGCGACATTGAAGTCTCTAGGGATCCACACTCCTACACCCCAGAGGAAGCCCTTCAAACCCCTCCCACTTCTACTGTAGACCTCCGAGGCAGGACTCAGCCAGGAGAAGGGGCAGGAATAATAGGAGGCGCCAGTCGCAGTTGTCCTCAGGCCAAGGCCAGGGCTCATCCAAATGGCCCCCGGGGCTGAAACCTAACTTTTGACAGTGCACCCAAGGACGGAGCACCAGAACTCAATCCTGATCCTTACCCTCCCTTTGTGAACTGGCTATCCTACTTATATTGTGCTTGGTCCCAGATCACAACAGATATTCTATCCAGTTCAGTTGCCTTCTGCCTTCCCGCCCACCTTTCCCGTCCCTCTTCAGGGACCCTTCTCACAAGCAACTCCTTCTCTAGGAGGTGCAATCACTCCTCACTCTGCAGGTGATAGAGGAGGTTCCTCGGGAGTTATGGAGCAAGGGATTTTACTCCAGACATTTCCTTATCCCGAAGGCCAAGGGTGGACTGTGACCTATTTTGGATCTGTGAGACCTCAATGCATTCATCAGGAAAGCCAGGTTTTTCATGGACTCCCTAGCCTCTATCATTCCTTCCCTGGATCCAGGGGACTGGTTTACCGCCCTTGACATGCAGGACACATACTTCCATATCTCCATAATCCCAGCCCACAGATGGTATCTTCGCTAGTGGCCAGCAGCCAGCACTACTAGTTCACAGTGCTCCCGTTTGGGCACTCTACAGGCCCCAGGGTGTTCATGAAGTGCATGGCAGTCGTGGCAGCCTTCCTCTGCAAACATCAGGTACAACTATTCCTGTACCTGGATGACTGGCTCATCAAGGCCAAGTCACAAGCACAAGCGGAGATGCGTGTGGCCCTGTCCCACGCCACATTCCTCAGGCTGGGCCTCAAACTAAACATGTCCAAATCCACGCTGGTCCCTACACTGAGAATAGAGTTCATAGGGGCTCTCTTGGACACTGCACAAGCCAGGGCATCCCTGCCTGAGCCGTGCTTCCAAGCCCTCAAGGATGTTATCAGGAACCTCTGCCAGTTGCCCACAACAGCCAGAAACTGTATGAAGCTGCTGGGGAATATGGTGGCATACACATACGTGGTTCGGCACGCCAGACTACATCTCAGACCCCTCCAGATGTAGTTGGCTCAAGTGTACAGACCCAGCCGAGACCCACTGGACAGGATAGTTACCCTTCCCCCTCCCATTCTTAAGTCTCTACACTGGTGGCTATGGCCGCAAGTGGTCTGTGTGGGTGTTCTCTTTGCCAGACTGCAACCTACCATGTTGCTGGTCACGGATGCCTCGGCTCTGGGGTGAGGAGCGCACCTAGGCAATATCAGAACTCAAGGCCTATGGTCGCAAGCAGAACTATCACTGCATATCAACGTGCGGGAGTTGAGGGCGGTCCGTCTGGCATGCCAAGTGTTCCAGAACTACCTTTGAGGCAGATGTGTGTCAGTGATCACAGACAACACCACGGTGATGTTTTATATAAACAAACAGGGAGGTGTTCGATCCTCACCCCTGTGCCCGGAAGCCCTAGAACTCTGGGAATTTTGCATCGTCAACTCGATACACATACAAGCATCATACCTCCCGGGGGTGCAGAATGAGCTAGCCGACCAATTTAGTCACTCATTCCTCAGTCACGAATGGTCCCTCAGGCCGGACATTGCCCTTTCAATTTTCTAGAAGTGGGCCTTTCCCCTCACGACATGGAGCAACAGGAAGTGCCAGCGGTTCTGCTCCTTCCTGAGCCACAGCCCAGGCTCCATCGTGGACACTTTCACCTCACATCGATGTGTCACATGCTCTATGCATTCCCGCTCTTCCCTTTCCTACACACAGTCCTCCTCAAGGTCCGCCAGGACAGGGCTTCATTGATCCTCATAGCGTCAGCGTGGCCACGCCAGCACTGGTTCACCATGCTGTTAAGTCTATCGGTCGACAGAACCAGTAACCCATCCCTTATGCCCAGACTTCATCACTCAGGATCATGGCAAGCTCCAGCACCCCAATCTGGAGTCCCTCCACCTCATGGCATGGACACTCCATGGTTGAACCCATTGGAGCTCCAATGTTCGGACTCAGTGAGAGAAGTTCTCCTGGGAAGTAGGAAGCCTTCCACCCGAGCCACGTATCTGACAAAATGGAAGTGGTTTTCTATTTGGTCCCTGCAGAAAGGTATCCCACTGCAGCAAGTGTCAAGTCACCTAGTTTTGGACTACTTATTGGACCTCAAGCGACAGGGCTGGCAATATCCTCTATAAAAGTGAACCTGGCTGCCATCTCAGCCTTCCACCTGGGGCAGTAGGTAGATCTGTCTTTGGAAACCCCATGGTGGGCTGATTCCTTAAGGGCTTGGACAGGCTTTATCCCCACGTGTGGCAACCCGTTTCCCAGTGGGACCTCAACCGAGACTTGTCCAGGCTCATGGGCCCTCCATTTGAACCCATGGCCACCTGCCCGCTCTCCTATCTCTCTTGGAAGGTTGCCTTTCTGGTGGCTATGACATCAGCCAGAAGGGTCTCTGAGCTCAAAGCGCTTACCTTCGAGCCCCCCCATACTGTCTTTTACAAAGACAAAGTGCAACTGCATCCTCACTCTGCGTTTCTACCCAAGGTGGTCTCCCAGTTTCATGTGAATCAGGACATAGTTTTACCGCTCTTCTTCCCTAAGCCTCATGCCAGTGGCAGAGAGCGGATGCTCCATTCCCTGGACGTCAAACGTGCTCTAGTCTTCCATATTGAACACACAAAGCCATTTCGTAAGTCACCACAGCTCTTTATTGCAATTGCCGAAAGGATGAGAGGGGAATCCCTCTCATCCCATGCATTTTGTCGTGGATCACGTCCTGCATTAGAACATGCTACAATCTGGTCAAAGTTCCACCCCCGCCATTGATGGCGCACTCCACAAGAGCTCAGGCTTTGTCCACAGCTTTCCTCACGCATGTCCCCGTTCAAGACATATGCAAGGCGGCAATGTGGTCTTCCATCCACACCTTCACGTTGCACTATACCATCACTCAACAAGCGAGGAATGACGACACGTTTGGCAGGGCAGGCCTATAATCAGCAACCAAGTGAACTCCGACCCCTCCTCAAGAGAGACTGTTTGGGAGTCACCTATTGGAATGGATGTGAGTAAGCACTCAAAGAAAGAAAAACAGTTACCTACCTCTCGTAACTCTCGTAACTGTTGTTCTTCGAGATGTGTTGCTTATGTCCATTCCAAATCCCACTTTCCTCCCCTCTGTCAGAGTCTTCCAGCAAGAAGGAACTGAGCAGGCAGCGGGTCGACAGTGTCCTAAAAACACTGCCATGAGGGCTCCACAGCCAACCCAACAGCTACTGCTAGGGGATCGTGCACGTGATGTGTGCACACACCTGTTGGAATGGACATGAGCAATGCATCTCAAAGAACAACAGTTACGAGAGGTAGGTAACCATTTTTTATTTACAGGTTAAAGCAGGCAACATATAAGCAGAGATGAGTTACAGTCTGTGGTTCCAAAAGGTGACAGAGATTCATAGATTCTAGGACTGGAAGGGACCTCGAGAGGTCATCGAGTCCAGTCCCCTGCCCGCATGACAGGACCAAATACTGTCTAGACCATCCCTGATAGACATTTATCTAACCTACTCTTAAATATCTCCAGAGATGGAGATTCCACAACCTCCCTAGGCAATTTATTCCAGTGTTTAACCACCCTGACAGTTAGGAACTTTTTCCTAATGTCCAACCTAGACCTCCCTTGCTGCAGTTTAAGCCCATTGCTTCTTGTTCTATCCTTAGAGGCTAAGGTGAACAAGTTTTCTCCCTCCTCCTTATGACACCCTTTTAGATGTAGTAATCTGTCTACTGAATGTCTTTTTGTGCTAACCCAGTTTGACCCTCAGAATCTCTGCTTTTGTTTCTTAACTCCAGCCCTTGGGAGAGTCCAAACAACAAGGAGAGAACCATTTCTTCTTGTGACCATTTTTATATGCCCTTCCCCCAGAGTTCAAACCAATGGGATGAGAGCTGCTGCATGTAACTTCTTCATGGGTGGATGGGGTAATTAACAAAGTACTTTGTCCTACAATGGCCCATATAGCCTTGATAGTCCTCCTTGACGGGCAGGGGAACCACTCTCCCTACCTAGGTTCACAAGTTCAGAGCAGGCATTTTTACAATTATAAACAAAACTTTCATATTGCCTTATAGCATGGAATACAGACATCGCAGGTAAGATTAATGCATGCAGCAACCTAAATTTTATAGAGTCTAAATACATCTGTACAAGTCTAACATCTGTCTTAAACAATATTAACATACAGTTGAGCTGGTCCAGTTTCCAGCCATGAATTTATCAATGCTCAGCTGACACCTACAGACTTGGCAAGAGCTGGCACCTGATTTACCAGCGTCACCAGTGCACTTTGTGCTTTTTGTGCTTTGCGTCAGGTTTTCATTTTATGGGACGTTTATTCAGGGGAAATTATGACCCAGTTGGCCATGTATGCATGTAACAGGGTGCTGGCCAGGAGATTCTGAGCCAGGCCCCTGTTAGCCCAGCTCCAATGAAGAAGCATTAATTGGGGCTGACTGAGTATGCCACACCTAATGGCTAGAAGAGAAGCACCTGTGGACCTTATTAGCCAGGGGCCTATATAAGGCTGGCAGGGGGGGAAGAGGAAGAAAAGGGAGGAGCCAAGGGCTGTGCATCCCTGCTGGCTGGAGAAGCTAGCTGTTCCCCATGTTGCTGGTTTGGAGCAGACTGTAAATAGAAGATGGTGGGAGCTGACACTGAAAATAAAAAGCACTGGTGATTGCACTCAGAAGGGGTTTCTGGCTGATTTGTTGCGAGGGCAAGCGAAGGCCTTGTTACAATGCACTACATAGTTTAGTTGATCCAGGTTATGTTGGCATATAGCTGCCAACTTTTATATATTGCTTGCGCATGTGGACACTTGGCGGTGCTTGCGTCAGAGCTGCATGTGCTCATCAAGACTGGCTGTCAATGTAAAATGCAGTATACCATGGGTAGGGATCCCAGTGTGCCCTGCATCATCATCTGGCTCAATGCCTTGTGGGATATTTTCGTAGTATTTTTGTGAGATATCAGTGATTTGTCAAGGGATTTCTGGGAGCTGGAGGGTCAAGTTCCTTTCATACCACTTTCTCCATCCCATAATGCTTTCCACATTACAGAATTTTTTCACTTTAAAAAAAAAAAAAAAAAAAAAACCTCACAGTCCCATGTGCTGCTTTTAGATCTCCACCATCTCTCTGGTAGAAGCACAGACCCTGCAAAGCTCAGCATAGTTCTCATGAGCATTGCTAATGCAGGAAGCATGATTTTCATATGTTTGCAGTACATGAACAAGTACTACTGCACCTGGAATTGAGGTGAGGAAGATGCGGAGATGTTCAAGCACAATAAGCAAATGCTGATGGTTTTCATGGAGGAGCTCCACACTATGGATCGCTGCTTCTGGGCCTGAGAAACAGGCACTGATTGGTGGGATTGCATCATAATGCGAACTTGGGATGACAATCAGTGGCTGCAGAACTTTCAGATGTGAAAGGCCACGTTCCTGGATCTGTGTGTGAAGCTTGCCCCAGACCTCCGGCACAGGCACAGCAAAATGAGGGCTGCATTGACGGAGAAGCAAGTGGCTATCAGGCACTGAAAGTTTGCAACACTGGATTACTCTTGGTCAGTGGGCAATCATTTTGGAGTTAGAAAATCCACAATGGAGACCATTATATTCTAAGTGTGTAAGATCATTAAGTATCTCCTGCTACACAGGACTGTGACTCTGGGTAATATACAGAAAATCGTGGATGGTTTTGCAGCAATGGGGTTCCCAAATTATGTTGGGGCAATTGATGGCACATAATTCCCTATTCTGGCATCAGCCCACCTTGCCACTGAGTACATCAACAGAAAGAAATAGTTTCTTATGGCTATGCAAGCTCTAGTGGAGAATCAAGGGCTAATATCAACATGGGCTGGTCAGGCAAGGTGTATGACGTTTACATCTTTGAGAACACAGTACTTTTTTAAAAAGCTGCAAGCAAGAAATTCTTCTCTGACTATTGGATTACCATTGGCAATGTTGACATGCCAATAGTGATTCTGGCTCATGAAGCTGTACACTGGCCACCTGAACAGTACCAAAGAAAGAGTCAACTACTGGCTCAGCAGATGCAGAATGACTTTGAATGTGCTTTTGGTAGACTGAATGGATGCTGGTGCTGTTTATTCACTGGACTGGATCTCAATAATGCAAACGTCTCCTTGGTTGTAGCTGTATGTTGTGTGCTGCATAATACCTGTGAGGCAAAGGGGGAAAAGCTACCACGAAGGTGGAGGGGCAAGGTAGACAGGCTGTCTGCTGAATTTGCACAACCAGAAATAAGGGCTAGTAAAAGAGCGAACAATGGACCTATATGACTAAAAGAAGTCTTAAAAGACCATTTTAACAGTCAGTCATGGTCTAAGTCCCTCTAAGTTGCACACTGCCTATTAAGTCCCATGCAGGAGCTCACAGCTGTGGCAGGGAGAGGTGCCCCTTTTCGCAGGCGCCAGCATGGACCTGCCCCAGACTTGCCATGGCTGAGGGAAAGGAGCCCCTCCATCAGCCCATCCCAAGCCTGCCGGAGCTGCCGGAGAGTGGAGCCCCTCCCTTGGCCTAGCCCAGCTCCGCTGGAGCTTCTGAAGAGAGGAGCTTCTCCCTTGGCTCAGCCCAGCTCTGCCGGAGCTGCTGCAGCTGGGGAGAGGCACCTCTTCCGCCAGCCCTGAGCTGCTGCGGCGAGAGAGGGCTTATTTACTTTACATACAACAATAGTTTAGTTATATATTATAGACTTATAGAAAGAGACCTTCTAAAAACCTTCAAAGTATTACTGGCACGCAAAACCTTAAATTAGAGTGAATAAATGAAGATTCAGCACACCACTTCTGAAAGGTTGCCGACCCCTGGTGTAGACTAATAAATATATACTGAGTACGAAATGAAAAGAGTGTTACCAGCACTGCAACAGAGTGAACTATATTTTAAACCCAAGGAAAAACAGCAGTAAACAGTGATCATTTATGTTCAGGTATGTAAAACCTACTACAGTCTAGTAGGTATGGCTACACATGCACCGACTTGTTGTTTTCACAGGTTAGTGTATTCATAGCTTTAGTTCTCCTTGTGGTTCCTTGGCATGGAGTGGTAGGATAAGGATGAAAATGTACATCATGCTATCATCTAGTATGTTGGAGGATGTAGGGAGCACTGAGCATGGAGATCTCCAATAACTGGAAACACTGCTGAGTCCAGGGTCTTTGGGTATGTAGGTCAACAATGTTTTACAATATCTGAGTTTGTTGCCTGAGCAAACCCATAATATCCTGGTGTATTTCCCAAAGTGCCTTGGTCCTTTCCTGAAGCAACCTCTCTCTCTCTCTCTCTCTCTCTCTCTCTCCATTTTTGGTCTTTCTCCAGGGCCACAGTCATATGGTCCCTCTGAGCCTTTGGTTCCTGGTCTAAGACTATAGAGGATTGGAATATTTTGGAGAAAATATCTTCCCCAGTCCTCTTTCTCATCCTGATCAGGGTCAGATGTTAAGCAGGCATGGAAGGGGCATCTCTCAAGGACATCATGCCAGAGGCTGCTGATTAAAACAGACAGATCCATCATTAGATGTAGTCACAGTGGACAGGGAAAGATGAGTCTCAAGACTCCTATCTTTTAATAAGAAATGCTAATTGTCACTTTAGTTCTGGAGCACCTAGCTGCAGCGTCACTCGGCAGCTCAAACCATAGTGAATACAGTCTGCCCTAGCCTAACGGGGAGGAAGGGAGAGGGGGTGTTCTGTTGCTCAGAAGTTTTCAATGATAGGCACCATTCATCAGGTATGGGTATATGGACAGTGCAGTGAATATTGGCAATATTTTCACATACAGCAATGATTTTGGATGATCACTTACTCCAGGCAGTGCCAAAGGCACAGAGAACAGAGCTACTACTGACATTCCAAAGCCACTTGGGCCTGTATGCTGCTAGCCTGATTACTGCAATTGTGACAGCCAAACTCCTTGCAGAGCAGCATGGGAAAGTCTCCTACTGCAGGAAAAGAAATAAGGCTACAATTCTTCAAGAAAGAATTGCAGAGTATCTCCATGAAAGTTTATCGAGATCTCTCAAGAGGATAAAAGGGACATCCCTACTGAGCTAAACAAAGTACTCTGCATGGCTCCCCTGCCTACCCCAACAACCCAAAGAGTTGAAAAATGGACATAGAGTCTATTTCTCTTTGTTCTACCTCAAATCAGCATCCTGTACTCGGACAGATGTGGACTGTGTAATCAGACTGCCTTACTTTTTTGAATTTATTCCCATACATAATAGTAAAGCAATCAGAAGTCAATTACTTTCTATAAATTTGCAGATGGGGTGGACTCCATTTTTAAATGGGGAAGAATGTTGGGGGAGGGAGGGAAAGAGGGAGAAGGGGTAACAGGCAACAAAAAGTAAAAAAATTATTAGAAAAATGCATGTACACACTTATCTGAGCTCCCTTCCCCTTCATCATCAGGTTCATCTGAGCTCACCTGGTGGTACAGATGTGAGTCCACTGGAGTTTCCAACAGTTTGTGGCATGGTTTAAGTCCCCTGCCACGTCTCTTTCTCTCCTCCCCCCCAACCTTTACTCTTCACAGCAGGAGTTTCTGCCTTGGGCTCCTGAGAAGTGTCCACAGTCATCTGCAGGGTGCTGCTGGGGTCATTGACAAGTATGGCATGCAGTTCATTATAACAGCGGCAGGTCTGTGGGGCAGCACCAGATTTCTTGTTGCCCATCCTCACCTTCTGGTAAAAGTTCCTTCACTTTCACTCATCCCTATTGTGACACTATTTCTGTATCCTCTGTACCATCTGCACATTGATGTGAATATTTCTATTGCCATTCCACAGATGTGCTTGCACATCCTCTTCTCCCCACAGGCCAAGGAGATCCAAAGACTTCTTGTCTGTCCCACTTTATCTGCTAGGTCCCTGTGTGGATGGTCAGATACATACACCAAAAGTGAACTGGTAGGAATGTTTGCCAAGGTGGACAACTAGGAAAAGGTATTTCAAAAACATGCAGATAAGTTTTGGGGCACAGGCAAGATGGACTTCTGGTCTATGGCCCCATGGCCAGTGAAGTTCAAAATTGTGACCGAAGCAACGCTGTCGCTGGAACACGGGCACAGTGGGATAGTGGCTGGAGGACTGTTAGGGTTGACATATGTAATGCAGTGTCTACACTCCCACTGCATCAACCTGAGTGGGTTGACCAAGGCTCTGCATTGCTCAGGGAGGTAGCGTTATTGCATCACTGTAATGCATGCATCAGCAGAAGACAATTTTTGGTGTAGATGTGCATAACTAGGCTTTCTCAGGTCAACTTATGTCAACCAACTTTCTAGTGTAGACGAGGCCAAAGTGTCTCAGAAGGGTAAAGGGCCATGCGCTAGCTACCTGCATCACAAGAGAGCAAACAGGCTCCAGAGAGCTGCTACATCCCAACTTGCACAGGTGTGGGTGTCAAGGGGAATAAAAACCTTAGTTGCCCCACAACCATCTCTCATGCCCTCGCAGGCCATAACTGTGCCTGTGTATTGGAAATGTATGCAGTGCTGGGTATCAGTCTGGTGCAGTTTACTCCCTCATCAGAGCAGCAAGGTAACAACACACACTTTACTCTAGATCATGGCAAACTAAGATTGAGCCCTCATTGACAGAATTGCTCAATCAGTAACACCCAGTTTTTGAAACAACAACAGCTACATTAGCAACTTTTATAAATTCAAAGTTTTAAAATATTTGTATCTTCTTTTTGTTCCTTGAATTGACTTTCATGCTTGTTTCATTGTTAATAGTCTGTAGTTAACAGTGTGGTCCTCCCCTCATGGTTAGTGGGAAAGGAAGATGCAGACCAGGTGTTATGGCTTCTATTCTGTGTCCTTACAATATATAATGTTGTGCAGTACTTTTTTGGTTGTAATGATTAGAAAACATTTTTCAACTTCCAGTGTGGTTTGTAGCATGCAGTATGTACTATCTGTCTTATTTTAATCAAATGTTGGTATCAATTTACAACTGTTCATTTTTATCAAATAATCCTACTAGTTTGCAGTGTTTCTTTAGGTGAGGATGAAAAGTCTTGACCACCTTTTCTACTCTAACTACCTGATACTGTTTCATTTTCTCAATTTAGGAGCTTCCAGCACCTTTGTTTGATGATGTCCACAAAAACCAAGTGGATGAGAAAGAAACAGCTATTAAGTCTAAACAGGAATCTCAGGAATCCATGAAAATAGCCTGGCGTTACCAGAATTTACCAAAAATGGAGGTAAATAGGTTTAGTATTATATCTGATGTTATCCTATACTTTGATATTAAGGGTAAAATTCACATGTTCTATAAATATAATCTCTGAGTAGAACCCTGACCATGGAAGTGTTTTCAAACTGTGCTAAAAGGTTGCCTCAGGAGAGCAAACTATCAGTCATCAATACATATCTTGATTAGCAAAGATACAGAGAGATGAGAAATGCAGTTTACTATGTTGCATGACATCCAGATTTACTTAACTTCTGAAAAGAAAACCAGAAAATTAAAATATTAAAGCACCAAAGGCTGGTGAATGTAACACTGTTTCAGACAACTTTTTAAACCTAAAGATACCTTTAGTATTTTTATTGAACATTTTTCTAAATGTATCTATTCATAGTGGTATGTGTAGGTTGAATGAACAGTACTTATTAGATCCCTCTAGTGAAAATACTTTATTGATGCGAACTGTTGACTTGCTTATCCATGTGCGTAATAAGTAAAGTAAGCACTTGAGATTATATCAGCTTCACTGTCACTAGAAACTAATTGCTGTGAAGGTGGCATGCAAGACACATGCCCAGTGGTCACTTCTTCAAAGTTTACAGCTGTTAGTATTTTATAAATTATGTTTTTCCTTAGTCTAGTTACTTTCTTGTTTAATCTAATTGTGCAGTCAAACCTTACAAAAATTATAGCATTTTGGACTACGCAACAACAAACTTCTCCTTTTTTTGGGGGGGGGTGCTGTTTGGTTTAAGTATGTTATATACTGTGATTTAGATGTAATCATAACTGCCTAGTAAGTTAGCCATATTCTAAAAAAATATAATTGGAATGTGACAAAATGATCTTACAATGCTTGGCATGTTTGGTTTTCTCTGAAATTGTACAGACGTGGCTATATATTTTGTGTCAGAGAAGACTTATATGTGGTGACATGCCAAATCAAATAGCCTCCAGCATGATCATATAATCTCATCAATTTTATTCATGTAGAGCTTGCTGTACCACTCTGAACCATTACAAAATATAGTTTGTGTTTTATCCAGTAATGTAAACTAAATTCATAATACAATGATGTACAAACAATTGATTGTCACTATTTCAGTACAAAATGTCCTGGGTCTAACAGAACAAAAAGTTGCATATAATAACCCAAAACAGGCTTACTCTAGTCCTCTAATATATTATTTAATAGAACACCATGCACTTGTCCTTGGTTATCACAGATGGGATTTGCATGTTGAAAGTTGTAAACTAATAATTGTCTGATCTAGAACAGCTGTACAATCTTATAAGGTATGATTCCGTCATTACTATCAAAATTTTCTTACAATTTTTTAATTTTTTCACAATTATGTACTAGAACAGCGGTCTCCAAACTTTTTATGTTGCGTCCCCCCCCCCTTACCTGTATGTAATCTGTGTGTGCCCCTCCCCCAGGAGCCGGGGCTGGGAGTGGGACTGCGGTTGGGAGCTGGGGGCTGAGGCCAGGGCCGGAGCTGGGGCCAGAGAACAGAGCCAGGGGACGTGGCTTGGAGTGGGGCTGGAGCTGGGCCTGGGACTGGAATTGCGGCCGGGAGCAGAGCTGTCATCGGAGCCAGGGGCTGAGGCTGGGGGCAGGTTTGGGGTGCGGGGAGGGCTGGGACTGGAGTGGAGCTGGGGGCAGAGCAGGGCTAAGTGGCACTCCCTCTACCTGTAGAGGCTGGCCTGGGCCTCTACATGACCCCCAAACTTTCCTCCTCATCCCCCTTGGGGAGTGTGCCCCATATTTGGGGGCCACTGTATTAGAATGCTTGTTTGTTTTTAAGTAAATGCTAAATTGCCAAAAACGAATATGAAATATAGGACTTGAAAATAAAGCTATAGTTGTTAAAATAATGGTCAAATGGAAATTTCTTTTTAAAATATATCAGTTAGATGAAAGTAATCTCAGTGATCAGAAATATTTGATGGCTGGTTGAATGATGCAATATACACTTATTGGCTGTTTGGAAGTAATAACTCGCGCAGCACCTCTGTCCCTCTGATAGTTTTAATATACCTAGTAATAGCTGTTAAGTATTTCAGTTTCCATTAATTCATGTGTGTTGACTGATTAGAAATTTCTGTCAAAAGGAAACCAATAAAACTTTTTTTTTAAAAAGCTGTTTTCCAACCAGCTTTAGTGCTTATATTTTAAAATTATATTTACAAACAGTTGCATGGTATAAGAAGGTTATAAAAAGTAAACTGTTTTTTTTTAAATGTTTTAAAGGGCTCTAAATGTCAGCTGAAAACGTATCTAGTCAATATCTCTTTTTATGCGAGGCGTAAAAGTTGTCTTGTTAGTGGTTCTGTTAACTAATTTAATTTTTAGTTGTAAGTAACCAAAGAGATTTCTGTTGTGGAGATGGCTCAGTTATTCCCTTTCCCTTCCTAAAATCAGGTTTAATAAGCTGTTAGCCAGCTCATAAATATTTCATATTATGTATCATGTTTAAATTAGTAGTCGTGTCTTGAACAGTGTATTTTATATGTGTAAATATGAATATATTCTTTATAGCCTAGATAAACTATAGATTTATAGGTAATCAGTCAAAAGGAATTGGATACTGTGTGTATGTGCTGCATACAATTACCAATTTAAAAGGTTCTTTTCTCTATATCCAGGGATACACTCATTTAAACTCTTGGTAAAAACATCAGGTATAGCAATGAAAAGGTATAGTGGTTTTTTTCCCCTTTTTTGTTTGAATGAACTGCTTGTGTTCGTGGGGCAATATATAAACTGTCACAGCATGAAATCAATTTTCTGCCTTGATTCTCCCAAATCTGAGATTTCTAGCACATTAGTATTGCAATTAGAATCATTAACAGCAGACGGTAGCATAAAAGCACATTCTGCTCACTGACAATTTAGTGTCTTTTTCTCCTTGTGCAGACGAGTTCGTAGGAATCCAATAAAGAACTGGCTTGAACCTACAATCCAGAAATAAATTTATCTCTCAAACTTAAGAAGAATGAAAAGTCTCAGTCTCTCTCTCTCCCCTCTTCATGGCCAGTCTGCTAACACAGATTATTCATGCTTACTTGATTCAGGTGGGTTTTTTGCAAGCTTCCCCACTAGGCCTGGGAATGTGGTACATTGAAGCCTATTCAAGGCTTCTGACATAGACTGAGCTTTTATTGCGTGGTGTTTTATTATAGCCAAATCCTAGTCTCCACCCAGTTTGTAGGCACTGTGCTCATTCTTTTGAATTAAGAAAGGTTATCACCTACCTTAATCCATGCAGCAGTGTGGATTAAGGACACCAATGTGCCCCAGGATTCTCAAAGAGGATCCTGGAAACTTCTTGTTTCTTCTTTTTTGCTGTCTTTACTAAACTCTATTGGGCCTCAGTGAGGATTTGCATCTGAAATGGGCAACCTGGAGCTTTTCTCAATGAAGACATCAGATCAAAGTTCAGTTAGTCAAGGCCTTTCTAAAACATTAAGGGGGCTTGGACGTACACAATAAAAGATGAGCCCTGGCAGAGATTGCAGTAAAAACATTGTGTTCTGTAATCCGGATAAAGGATAGATTATAGGCCAAAGAACAGCCCCTTTTTAAATTGCTTTCAGAACCCTCATACTAAATAACTTTACACTTTGTATTTAAATATATATTTTACCGTAATAGTTTGAGTTTTATTTTGTAATTTAGAATGTAATTTCTAGTAAGTAAAATTAAAGCCGTAATTTTAGAGAGCTCACAGGTTTCTTATAAATATATTAAATGTTTTAGATCTTTTATAGAATAAGAAAACGGTCTATTAGTGAAGACCAAGGACGTCTTAAGACTTTTTTTTTAAAAAGACTAAAAGTTTTTTTTTTCTGTGTTTATAATTTTAACATTTTGTATTCTCTGACAGCTAACCCAGCCTAATATGCATTTTATTTTTCAGGCATTAACTTGGTAATTCCCAAATATAAAATGTAAATAAATTCAAATAATATAGTTTTAATTAAATCTGTGATTTTTAAGGTGTTTTTAAATTTGAAACATGAAATAAAAACTAGGAAAATGCCTAAAAATGTTTCCTTCAAAAAAGTAAAAATGATACCTTGATACTAACCAGGTCTGTTCTGTGTGTGTATTCAAAGTCTCATATGTTTATTTTAATGACAAAACCATGTCTTATTATTTTTACTCCTTTTAGAGCTGTCGAATCCATATAATGATTAGAATGGAAGCTAAATTCTTTTCCGGTTCATATTTAACAAATGTGTAAATGTTGTAAATTCCAGTTTCAGTACTACATTTTGCTCTTTGTTCCACTTATGCTATCCAGTTGTTTTCAGTGAGGGAGGCACAATTGTAATTTAGGGCAGAATTTGTCCCAGAGAATCCTCATTACTGATGACAATGCACAAGTCAGAAAGAACCCAGCTCAATTTTCAGATGCTTGGTTGAGTTTGCAGTATTGGAACTTTTTAAAATAACTAAACAAAAACTCATCTTTTTTGTGTAAAATGAGGGAAAGTGTTATAGAAGCTATTGAGAAACCCTAAACATAATATCTACTCATGCTATTTTTAGTCACTTCTCAGGGTGCAACCACACTGTACATGCAAAGCAAAATGCATTTTCATTTCATCTATTGCTTCTGGTTTTTGCGCAGATGAACTTTTTAATCTGCTGCACAGTGTCATGACTTTCAAAGTTAAATCTGTGTTGCTTTACACGGACTATGGAGCATGCATATTTAAAAACTGCTTAGTGCCAGCCCTTGGCCTAAGTCACTGAGTTTTATACTTAGGCTATGTATACCCACTAGTATAAACTCATTTACCTGACTCTGTACATCCTTGTGCATGCTCCCCATACCTACACCAAGTGTTCACATTTACCTGTGTACACACTGTAGTTTTTGTTACGTGACGTTAATGCTACCATTTCAAGGTCAGTATCCCAGGGTCCTGTGCATCACAGGGACACACTCTAGGAACCACTTTGCTGAGGTGGTGTTTTTTCTGTCCCTTGACTTCACACATTTACAAATGGCAATTCCTGCTCACCTCTCCCTCCTTCCAAATTGGGTGGAAGATATGGGGCAGCTGGATGATGATCTGGTTCTACTCCTGCTCCTTGTTGCAGGACAAATGTTTTGAAGTGGAGTAGGTGATCAGCAAGATGCAGGATGGAATCTGGGGAGAACTTTCGGAGACACTGAAGTTGACTGACCGTGAAGGTGAATGACAATCCATTCTGGTCCTATGGAATAGATAATGAATGCCAGTATTGCCACAGTATACCCGTGGATGAACCATCACTTCTGATGCAGGAGAACTAGCATGATGCAGTGGAATCATATAGTTTTGGAAATTTTGGGTGAGCAGCAGCAGCTTTAGAACTTCCAAATGAGGAAACCGACCTCCATAGAGCTGTGTGTTGAACTTGCAGTATACTTCCAGTGCCAGAATTTCTTATTTAGGGAAGCCATACCAGTGCAGAAGTGGATGGCAATTGCACTGTGGAAGCTAGCAACACCAGGTGGCTATTGGTCAGTTGCAAATCACTGTCCACTGTCAGGGTTGTGGTTGTGTAGGTTTGCAAAGCAATTAACAATGTGATCTATCTACAGGTGGTGTTTATAAGAAAAGTTCCCGAAATAATATTTGGATTTGAAAGGCTGGGGTTTCTGAACTGTGCAGGGGCCATCAATGGCACCTACATCCCAATATTTTGCCCTCCAAAAGGGGTGAGCGAGTATGTGAACCAAAGATGTTACTAGTCACTCGTTCTACAAGGCTTACTTGACCACAGAGTCATAGAATCATAGACGATTAGGGTTTGAAGAGACCTCAGGTGGTTATCTAGTCCAACCCCCTGCTCAAAGCAGGACCAATCCCCAACTAAATCATCCCAGCCAGGGCTTTGTCAAGCTGGACCTTAAAAACCTCTAAGGAAGGAGATTCCACCACCTCCCTAGGTAACCCATTCCAGTACTTCACTACACTCCTAGTGAAAATTTTTTTCCTATTCATGAATACCAACATTGGAAACACTGGAAAAGCTGATGAAACCAGGGTGCTGAAGAGATTGGGGTAGTTCTTGAGAGGTGGGGGGAGAAAGGACTTTATTTCTCAGAAACTATATGGTTTTTCATCGTAAGTTTGTGCCACCAGTTATTTTGCAGGACCTCGCTCCTAACTTGGCTCATGAAACCATATCTTGACATCAGTGACCTTGGAAAAAAGGAATACAGTTACAAACTCTGTAGCTACAGAATCGTCATGGAGTGTGCATTTGTTAAGCTGAAAGCTCATTGGAGCTACCTATGCACCCATCTGGATGCCAGTGCGGACAACATTGTTCACATAATTATCACCTGCTGTGCACTCCATATTGTTTATGATAAAGGGGAATGCTTCCATTCATAGAATCATAGAATATCAGGGTTGGAAGGGACCCCAGGAGGTCATCTAGTCCAACCCCCTGCTCAAAGCAGGACCAATCCCCAACTAAATCATCCCAGCCAGGGCTTTGTCAAACCTGACCTTAAAAACCTCTAAGGAAGGAGATTCCACCACCTCCCTAGGTAACCTATTCCAGTTCTTCACTGGAAAAGTTTTTCCTAATATCCAACCTAAACCTCCCCCACTGCAACTTGAGACTATTATTCCTTCTTCTGTCATCTGGTACCACTAAGAACAGTCTAGATCCATCCTCTTTGGAACCCCCTTTCAGGTAGTTGAAAGCAGCTATCAAATCCCCCCTCATTCTTCTCTTCTGCAGACTAAATAATCCCAGTTCCCTCAGCCTCTCTTCATAAATCATGTGCTCCAGCCCCCTAATCATTTTTGTTGCCATCTGCTGGACTCTTTCCAATTTTTCCACATCCTTCTTGTAGTGTGGGGCCCAAAACTGGACACAGTACTCCAGATGAGCCCTCACCAATGCCGAATAGAAGGGAATGATCATGTCCTTCGATCTGCTGGCAATGCTCCTACTTATACAGCCCAAAATGCCGTTAGCCTTCTTGGCAACAAGGGCACGCTGTTGACCCATATCCAGCTTCTTGTCCACTGTAACCCCTAGGTCCTTTTCTGCAGAACTGCTGCCTAGCCACTCGGTCCCTAGTCTGTAGCATGGGATTCTTCCGTCCTAAATGCAGAACTCTGTTGAACCTCATCAGATTTCTTTTGTCCCAATCCTCTAATTTGTCTAGGTCCCTCTGTATTCTGTCCCTACCCTCCAGTGTACCTGCCACTCCTCCCAGTTTAGTGTCATCTGCAAACTTGTTGAGGGTGCAATCCATGCCATTCTCCAGATCATTAATGAAGATATTGAACAAAAACGGCCCCAGGACCAACCCTTGGGGCACTCTGTTTGATACTGGCTGCCAATTAGACATGGAGCCGTTGATCACTATCCGCTGAGCCCGATGATCTAGCCAGCTTTCTATCCACCTTATAGTCCATTCATCCAGCCCATACTTCTTTAACTTGCTGGCAAGAATACTTTGGGGGACCGTATCAAAAGCTTTGCTAAAGTCAAGGAATAACACGACCACTGCTTTCCCCTCATCCACAGAGCCAGTTATCTCATCATAGAAGGCAATTAGGTTAGTCAGGCATGACTTGCCCTTGGTGAATCCATGCTCCCTTTCTGATCACTTTCCTCTCCTCGAAGTGCTTCAAAATTGATTCCTTGAGGACCTGCTCCATGATTTTTCCAGGGACTGAGGTGAGGCTGACTGGCCTATAGTTCCCCAGATCCTCCTCCTTCCCTTTTTTAAAGATGGGCACTACATTAGCCTTTTTCCAGTCATCTGGGACCTCCCCCGATAGCCACGAGTTTTCAAATATAATGACCAATGGCTCTGCAATCACATCTGCCAACTCCTTTAGCACCCTCGGATGCAGTGCATCCGGCCCCATGGGCTTGTGCTCGTCCATCTTATTTCTAAGTAGTCCTGAACCACTTCTTTCTCCACTGTGGGCTGGTCACCTCCTCCCCATACTGTGCTGCCCAGTGCAGTAGTCTGGGAGCTGACCTTGTTCATGAAGGCAGAGGCAAAAAAAAGCATTGAGTACATTAACTTTTTCCACATCCTCTGTCACTAGGTTGCATCTCCCATTCAGTAAGGGGCCCACACTTTCCCTGACCACCTTCTTGTTGCTAACATACCTGTAGAAACCCTTCTTGTTACTCTTAACATCCCTTGCTAGCTGCAACTCCAAGTATGATTTGGCCTTCCTGATTTCACTCCTGCATGCCTGAGCAATATTTTTATACTCCTCCCTGGTCATTTCTCTAATCTTCCACTTCTAGTAAGCTTCTTTTTGGTGTTTAAAATCAGCAAGGATTTCACTGTTAAGCCAAGCTGGTCGCCTGCCATATTTACTATTCTTTCTACACATCGGGATGGTTTGTTCCTGCAACCTCAATAAGGATTCTTTAAAATACATTCTGAGTGGGCACAGAACAAATCTGGTTTACAAACTGTGTACAGGCAGCTAGATCCCACCCACATGCACATTGGTCCTGGTTCCCAGTGAGCAAGGGAAATCAGGGATGCCATATGTGCACACATCTTAGAACAGCAGGGAAGCAGAGGGTGATATCTGCCGAGGGATACCATCACACCCTGCACAGCAGCTGGAAAAAAAATATGAGGGAACACTGGCAGATACTTGTGAGGGTTTTGTTCCCCTGTAGCGGATGGTCATGGGTAGTTTGTTCTTGAGATTATTCACCCATTAGAGACAATTATAATAGGACGCCTCTTCTGGGTTAACACCTTTGGGATTGGGTTTGTGCTAACGAGGGTGGTGCCCAAGTTGTACTGCGTTCATTGGGCAATGCTTTTGTCTTAAATGTTCACACTTGTTTACAAACCTGTTATTGGGAGCACTCTCTCTCTCTTAACAATCTTAATGACATTTGATTGAGGAAGTTCACCCTCCCCTCCTCTCCCGTTCATTGTTGTTGGTGCCAACTGCACTTAATGGTTGTTATGGAGCACTAACTCCAAGGTTGAAACAGATCAAGGTTTGGCGGGATGGGGGAGGGAGAGAGAGACAGGAGGAGGAGGATCTGTTTACTCACTGGGTAGTGGCAGATGCCCGTATTGTTACTTCAGTTGCATTTCATTGTTCTGTATATGAACCAAGCTATAAAGATGTTTTAGCTACCTTTTTCTGTGTTGTGAGTTCTTTTGCTTTTAAAACCCGAATGTTTTCTGTAACCATATAACAATGCACTTTTGTCATCCCTCCCGTATATCTTTGGATATTTCTTAACCTGGCAGGGGTTGAGGGGGATAGACAGAAAAGTGTTTGCAGTATGATAGTACCAGACAGTTACATTATTTCAATTCATGTGCTGTGAATTGTGGAACCCAATGCCGAACCTGAAAACATCTTATGTCTATCAGACACAAGACAAAGAAACTATAACATTTATTAAAAAGTAGTATATGGAATATATAATTGAAATAATAAATAGGAAATGCAAACCATCAGAACATAATGGAACTGACTCATGAACAATGGTCAAATGTTAATGTCTGCAAACTTATTTCTTTGCCTCCTTCTGATTGGAGATGGGGGACAACTGTGGAAAAATTGTTCTTGGGGACATCTCCTGCATGGGGTTTGCGGGGTGGGCACTTGGTGGTCTTCAGGGACTCCTACAGGCTTGTTCTCTTTCTGGAAGCTCAAGGGGTTCATCTTGTGTTAGGTGGCAGTGGAGGGTGTGGTCCCAGGAGTCCTGCAGGCTCCTCCCAGTCACTGCAGGGGTGGGAGTTGGTCCTCTGTCTCAGCAGCATCCTGCGCAGCAGTCAGAGGAGGAGCTGGTGGTGCCAGTTCACAGAGAGGTGCAGTGGCCATGGCAGCAGGTACACCCCAAACTCGTTCAGCCACCAGTTCTATGAGCCTATCCATTAGGGCATGCTCCCGTTCCCTAAGGTGTGCCTCCTGCTCCCTGCATCGGTTCATCAGTGTCTCTTCCTGCTGAAGAGCCCAATCATGCCATGCCCTAAGGAATTGAAACTGCTCCTGGTTCCGCCTGTCTCTGCCTATGAGCAGGTCCTCCAAAGTCCTTCTCTGTCTGCCTCTGCTTTTTCTGGGGGGCTGCTCCCACCCTCCTAGTGAAATGGTTTCCCTCTAGAGAGCCAAAGGTCCTGCCAGTTCAAAGGCAAAGGAAGCGTTATTTTTTTTTCCTTTGGTAGAAGACAAGAAATACATAGCAAAGCTATGTTACATGGGGGAAGGCCATAATATTGATACTTCTCAGCATTCCAGAAATGTGACTTTGGCTCTCTCTTTGGTTCTCAGACAACTTCTGCAGCCTCCAAGGAAGTAGCAGAGGCTAATAATAGTAAGATACACGTACTAATGTTTTTAAAAAAATTAAATTTCCATAGTGTCTTGAGGGGTGACAGTTCCTTCCAGGGGCTGTGTTATGAGTTTGCAATTTCTTCTTTAAAGGCTGACCAGCCTTTGGAGTACATACCAGTTTTCAAGGTACCAGAGAAGAGAGAGAGCTTTCTAGTCTTGTGAAGCACATCTGGGTCTCTGCCAGAGAGCTGTTTCTACTAATGGTCATCCCTCTACATATTGCTGAATGGAGGGATTTGATATGCTGTGAAGGTGGACCAAGCAGATTTGCACTGCTCTCGAACTTCAAGGGATAGCTAAAGTTTATGCTACATCAGAAATGTGCTGAAATATGCCTAAAAGACTAGAAGACAATAAAACTGGAAATAGACTATAGTCTCAGCTAGCATACAGAGTTTCCATGGAATGGGAGAAGTGAGCCATGAACACTATCCACCTACCCCTGGCATTACCAAAAAATCCTGCCCTTGGCCTGGCTAAGAAGGGCAAAATGGATGGGAAAGAAAGAGACCCACCACAACTTTATTTTGTTCCGTAAAGTTTCAGATTAGCATCACAAGCCCCTTGACTCGTCACAGCAAAAGGGTGTGACCAACAGGCCAGATCCTTCCCCCATCCCTGTTTATTCCAGCTTATGCAGTATGGTGAGGTGCGTGGAGAGGCCAGGCAACAGGAACGCTAACAATTTTTATAATCTTTCAAGGGAGAAAGGATTGCTGTGACATTCCTCAGACAACCTAAGTGTTCCCTTCCCAGACCTAACCCCCATTTATGCATAGCTGCTGTTTGTAAGGGGACAGTAAGATCTGGGATGGGGGGGGGGGTGAATTCAATGAAACTATGTAATCTTCCAAGGGACAAAAGGCAGCTCTTACTAATTTATGGCAACCAATTATATGTTTTTCTACAGGTGTCTCATCACCCAACTGGGACCTTTCTAAACCATCCCTCTCCCTTCCTCCAGTCTGCACTGCCCTGCGGAGCTTTGCTGCCTGCATGCTGGCTGAGAAATGCACAGCTACAAGGGCACAAAGATTGTTCCTTAATAATCTGTTTTCTAGCTTCTGTCAAATGCATAATAGTGGTTCATGGGAAATCAATAAAAATCAGTTATTATAGCCAGGTCTTGCTCGGGGCCAATTTTGGATAGAGTGCCTGGAGCAAATGCTAGGCTTAAAATCAGCAATGTAGCAACAGAACAAGAGGGGATAATGGTGGGGAGGGTGTAGATCCTTTGTAACTTACCAGCTGTGGGTTCTGTTTCCTGCCACAGCTGGCGGAGTGGGGGAATTGCTCAACTGGCTCCTCCAGGTAGAGGTCCAAAATGCCCTGGAAGACAAGGAATATGTCATCCTCCATGTCCCTGCTGCCTCCTTGCCGTGACCGGGGTATCCTGTTGAACAATGAGGATGGTGGAGTTGAGGAAGGGGTCTTGAGCCACTTTCAGCTCTGAACCAGGAGCCCTTGACAGCAGCCAGTCCAGCTTGTCACAGAAGAGTCATGTACAATGAGCCCTTCTGGAATGTCTGTTAGTCTTTTGCCTTCCTGTATAGGAGCCTCAGGCACTTGATGCGTTCCTGGCACTGAGCCAGAGTCGATTCAGTGCTCTCCAGCTCCAACCTCTGAAATTTCCTGATACAGGTGAATATTCCCGATGCTCTGGGCGAAGAAATCTGGAGGACAGTGTACTCCAACCACATGTGGACTGCACCTGGGGGTGGTTGGCTGGGCAAGGGCTGTTCTTGGAGCAGGATCCATGTTCACGTGTACTGAACAAAAGCGTGCAGCAGAGAACGGTTCTCATGTGGTCGGTGCAGCTTGCTACTATTGCTGAAAATAGGCTGGTGATGGTAGGGGATACAGGGACCTTCAAAGACCGGGTAAGGGTGAGGAAGAAAAGGGTTCAGTGCACTGTGGGAATGGGGGTGGAGGACTTGAAACTCAAGACCTTGTATATGCCTCTTACATCTGTCTACGCTTCACACCGGCATGGGTATGGAGCCATTCTGCAGCCCAAGGTGTATTTACTCACACACCTCAGGTATGCTAGTTTACTCATCGAGTACTCACCTTCTGACAAGTGCTTCAGGGCTTTAGATGTGGACAATCGGGGGGGTCTGGGACAACCACACGCTTGAAAACGTGGGCAGTTGCTAGTGTAGATGTGTGACGGGTTGGATCACAGAAACCCCCTTGGGAGCTGCCACCCGATGTGCAAAGACTACCCCTGCTTCTGCTTTCCCTGCCAGCTCAGGACTCCAGCACCCTGTCTTGCTGAGCCAGACACTCCCGTCTGGCTCCAGACACAGACCCAGGGTCTGAATCACTTGTCCCAAAGCTGCAAGTTTACCTGAAAACAGCTCGCAGTAGCGTGCTTTTCTTTAGCACTCAGATGCCCAACTCCCAATGGGGTCTAAACCCAGATAAATCCGTTTTACCCTGCATAAAGCTTATGCAGGGCAAACTCATAAATTGTTCGCCCTCTATAACACTGATAGAGAGATATGCACAGTTGTTTGCTCCCCCAGGTATTAATACATACTCTGAGTAAATTACTAAATAAAAAGTGATTTTATTAAATACAGACAGTAGGATTTAAGTGGTTCAAAGTAGTAACAGACAGAACAAAGTAAGTCACCAAGCAAAATAAAATAAAATGCGCAAATCTATGCCTAATCAAACTGAATACAGATAATCTCACCCTCAGAGATGCTTCAGTAAGTTTTTCTCAGATTGGACACCTTCCAGGCCTGGGCACAATTCTTTCCCCTGGTGCAGCTCTTGTTGCAGCTCAGGTGATAGCTAGGGGATTCTTCATGATGGCTTCTCCCCCTCTCTGTTCTCTTCCCCCCTTTATATATCTTTTGCATAAGGCGGTAACTCTTTGTCTCTCTGGGTTTCCACCCCCCCCTCACTGGAAAAGCACCAGGTTAACGATGGATTCCAGTTCAGGTGACATGATCACATGTCACTGCAAGACTTCATTACTCACTTGCCAGCACACACATATACAGGAAGACTCACAGGTAAATACAGCCATCTGCAGACAATGGGAGTCATCAAGATTCCAAACCATCATTAATGGTCCACACTTTACACAATTACAATAGGCCCTCAGAGTTACATTTTATATTTCTAGTTTTAGATACAAGAGTGGTACATTTATACAAATCAGATGATCATACTCAGTAGATTATAAACTTTGTAATGATACCTTACAAGAGACCTTTTGCATGAAGCATATCCCATTACGTTACATTCACTTATTACCGTATTTTCTCTAAAACTATCCCAGTTACATTATATTGACTTATTATCAAGTTTTTATAAAACCATATAGACTGCACAACGTCACAAGATGTACCTTTCAAAGTAAGTCAACTCATATCTGATTGCAATATGTACCTTCACACATTGCCAAGGAAAAAAAGTGACACTCTGTATATGTTTTATCTGAGGTGCAGAAACATGCTGCCAGGAAACTGGCCACATATATGAAGGCTGGGTTGGCAGAGTGGGGAGGCATTCCATTACCAGCGGGAACCTCGTAGTACTTTGACTTGAGGGCTGGACAGAAATGAGCCATGACCCTTTCGCTGCTGAGGGCAATTTTAATGTGGGCTGATTGTGGAGTCAGGCAGGTTTAATTAAAATGAACCTGTTCATGAGAAGATAAGAAGACCTGGCTGTCTTGTAGCAGGATTCTATTCTCATGATTAGGACACTAAGCATAGAACCATTAGGCTTCTGTGAACTCTGCAGATAACTTGTATGCCCCTTTTGGAAAAGGGAGGTGTTTTGGATTGGGGTTTGTTGGACAGGCAAGAAAATTAATATAATTTTGTTGGTGACAGTGCTTGGTGGGAGGGAAGGCATATTACTGAGGAGGTTGGTCATAAATAAGTTGTTTTTTGGGTTTTAATTATTTTGTGGGGAGAAGTTATTGGCAGAGAGTGTTTTGCAGAAGGGAGAGGTATTTCCCTTTTAAAGAAGGGGTTTGTTTATCTAAAACAGGGAGAATAAGTTATTTGTCTGATCAAAGATCTAGATCATAATTGTGAGGAACTTGCTTCCAAGCAAATATGGAGTTTTAACAATTCTTATGCAAGGTTGAGAGGCATATCTTGCATCTGAGCTGAAGGTCAGGATTTAGCTTCCGACTTTGTACAGTTTGTCTCTGGTTTCTTTGAATATTATGTATTTCAGTCTGTACATTCCTCCACAATGGATAATGTAGGTCATCCGACCACATTTTGACCTCTGGTATTTAGATTATTCTGGATTCTCACCTTTTCCTCTTTCACCTGTCCTCTTTCAGCACTGTTTTTTTGTTTTTGTTTTTTAACTGTCTGTGTTAGGTACAAGAGAACTGCTCTAGACTGTTCCTGGGGACTAGCCCCACGCATAGTAGTGTCAGTGTTGGGTGAGTGCAAAGGTGGCTTAAAGTTGTCTGCGCCTCCACCCTTCCTGAGCTGCACCTGAAAAATGTATGGCACAGTTCACAATCTGGGCAATTTTCCTTTGAATTAATAAGGAGAATCATTAAACTAGAGTGGGCTTTTTTGTATTGCAAAGGAGCTGTAAACAAACCTGGACAGCACTGCACAAATGCCTCAACCCCCTCCTTTAGTATGTTTTTGATTGACAGCTGTGTTATGTGACTGAGGATAGTGATTTTAAGTGACGTGTTCAGACACAAGGTCACAGTAAAAGATTTAATTTGTTTGAAAAGTTAAAACAAGAAGTCACAGATTGATTGGAACAGTTGGTGAGAGACAGTCAGATTGGCAACACTGAATTGCTAGAGTTGTGAATGTGTTGTGCTGTAGCTTTGAGTTTTAAGCTTAATTTGGCTTTTGTCATCCGATATTCCTTTCAGGATCTTATACCTATTTATTGGCTAATAAATGAGACTAGTATGCAGTGTCTCATGTCTGTGTCAAGTCACTTCTTTTCTAACTTACTTTTGGAGTTGAACCATTCCTGACCATTGAAACTGGGATAGCATTTTTAATGGGGATGGGTGGCAGAAAGAGAACAAAAGAGAGCATTACATAAAAACATTATTTTATAATATATGTTTTTGTTTGTTTAATATACAAAACAAAATATATGTAGCTATTTGCACAGATTTTAGACCAATTTAGTTTTTCTTGTTTTTTATCATGCATTTACTTCTGTAATTCAAATAAAATTCTAAGTTGTGTGTCATGCAGGGTTTTCACCAGTTCTCAATGTGTAGAACTCTTCCCTGTGTCCGCCATGCTAATGAATGTATAAGGAGTAATAATATCTCACTAGAGCTCAACTTGACTTTGTTTTTGTGACTTTATTGAAACACTTTTATTCTGTTCTCTTAATATTAGGCACCTTTATTATATGACAAGAATGGTTACTGTTGTCTAATGTCTTAGTAATACCTACCATGAAGTTATTGCAAATTCAAGAAATTAAAAAACACTTTCAGACTTAATGATTTCAAGCCATTTTTTCTTTTTTGTTTAAATTTTCTTTAAGAAATGATGTTGGAAGCTATGAAAAGGCAATATTTTATTTTACAGGTTACATATAAACATAATTGTACAGCCTTTCAAAAGCCAATGTGCAAAATGTTTGTGTTTTTGCATGTGCCCAATATAGGTATTGAATTTGTTCCCAGGTGTCTTTGTATGCCTGTTTTAGAGTGTGCACAAAAGTTCATACTTTTGGATACCTGACCCACTTTTTTAGGTGGGACCAACTGGAGCAGTGAGGGTTGAAATCTGCATGTAAGCTCCACAACACAGAACTTCAGAAAAGTAGGATTACTGAGGATCCCTATCTCTTGCTTTTTTCCTTCCATAACTTTTAAAGTTCACTACTGACAAATTCTTTGTTATATACGTACATAAAGCCTAAATGAAAAATTATAGATTTCGATTAGCGGTATAGCAAGTAATTATGTTTTTATGACAAATCATGTAAGGAATTATTATAATTAGTATAGTATGTTTTCACAGGTCAGTCCAGCAGCTTCTGCACGATTTGGTCACTATTATGATGTATCTAAAACGGTGTCTCCAGAACTACTTAAATCTATAAAGTGGCACCGGTTTTTTCTTCCTGAAGAAATGTCTTTGCACCCTGAAATAAAAACTTGGTAAGTTCTTAACCCATGTGTTACTTATATTTTTAGTTATTTGCATGCAAGTTAAAAGGAAGATTTTTAAAAGTGCCTAACCAGTTTGTTATTACCTGTATCACTGGCTTACAGTGCCACTTGTACTCCTAAAATCCTTTAATTGCTTTTGAAAATCTCCCCCTAAATGTTTGCAACCAAGGAGTAGTATAAAGTAATACTGAGAATGAAAGGTCAAAAATAGTTTAAATTGCAAAAAGAAATCTAAATCTGTTTTCCAAGTTGGAAATTTGTAATAGTGCGGGTCAAACATAAATAAAATGAGAGAGACCAGAAACGCAATGAATAGATGTTGTAGAATTGATTTAGTTGGTAACTATTAATATTTTACCTAAATGTTTATATATAAAATATATGCACATAATTTAAATTTGGAATATGACTTGTCTTATGGCCATTTATAAAAATGGCATTAATTTCACAAAAATTGGACTTTTAAAAAAAATAGAAGTATTAAACTCTAATACTCTAATAATGGTGTGATTCATACACAAACATTTTACAGGTGATTAAGGCTGTGAAGTAAGAAACTTTTCTCTGCTCTAAGGTACATATCTTGTAAATACAGCTAATGCCCAAGCATTTCAGATTATGCAAATGACTGCACCACAACTAAAGGTGGGGCAAAATTTGTGTGGGCTTACCCAAAGAAGGACAGCTCTGCTTTGTGGCTGGGGGAGAGGGGCAGAGAGCAGGGCCGGCTCCAAGGTTTTTGCCGCCCCAAGCGGCGCAAAAAAAAAAAAAAAAAAAAGCCGCGATCGAGATCTGCGGCAGCAATTCGGCGGGAGGTCCTTCGCTCCAAGCAGAGGTGAGGGACCATCCGCTGAATAGCTGGACGTGCCGCCCCACTCTGGAGTGGCCGCCCCAAGCACCTGCTTGGCAAGCTGGTGCCTGGAGCCGGCCCTGGGAGAGAGGAAGAAGGTCAGAAACTGCTGTAAAAGATGCTCGGTAGTCAAATTTGCAGCAATGACACCTCTCCCCTCCTCCCCCAGGAATGTGCATAAAGGTACGAAACCTGGGTGGGGCAAGTCTCTATGTGAAAGCAGCGAGGAAGCCAGCACCCACCCTCCCTCCCCTAGTAGTCAGCAAGTGGAGGCGAATGGTAGGCTGGGTTACGACCTGCTGTGGGCATTACGCTAGTCGCCCCTTTTAAAGGGGGGCTGGGAAGGAATTTTTCCCACATCACCAGAATTGGCTTTGGTGGAGTGTGTTTTTTTTGCCTTCCTCACAGCGGGTGTGAGGATGGACCTTTTCTGGTGAATAGAAAAGGTGGTAGGCCATATGTCGCAACTTATTTTGGGCGGACATTCAGTGCAGGTACTCCATAGGGAGGGCAGCCACTGACCAGATAAATGGCCTGGTAAAGGACTTAAAAGGAGATACTGGATAAAGAAACAGAATGGGGGAGGGGCTTCGGGGACTCCCATGACCGGTACAGCCGGGAGCCAACCCCACCCCCCATTCTCATAGCCCTCCTTAAGCTTCTTGCGAGGCTGGTGGATGGTAAGGTCCAAGCCATGGGTCGGCTGGGGGACCTGGATGGAAACAAAGGGGGGCTGGTGGAAGCCCTGGAGAATTGATTTGAATAAGCATGGATTTGCCTGAACGGTACACTTTATCTTCCAGGTAGTCCCAGACATCTATATAACAAAGTTGCGGCCTGATTAAAATCCATAACAAGTCTCCTGTCCTTCTTGCGGTACAGGTCTGTCACATCTTATGCTGGGGTTACGTTCCGCAGTCAGCGCGTAAAGCGAAAATCGCCTATAGTCAAAATTACATTGAGTATAATGGCGGGCGGAATCGCCCACACTACGGGTACAGTATTAAAATTGTTATTTTTCTCTTTTTTTGTTTTGTTTTTTTGTTTTTGCAGACTGCGTAAAGCTGAAATCGTGCATGTTAAATGTGCGTAAGATGCGACAGATCTGTATACCCAAAGTGTATTGGTGCAGACTATCTAACCCCAAAAGTACATTCAACAATATAAGATCATTTTCTGTGTATTCTGCGTGTGTAGTATATGTAAAGAAACCAACAAACAAATTTAAAATCCTGGCCCCATTGAAGTCAATGGGAATTTTGCCTTTGACTTCAACAGGGGCCAAAATTTCACCCACAGTATTCACTAGGGACCCAGGAAAGTGCTGAGCAACCTCAACTTCTGTTGGAATCAGGCCCTATAGGATGCCATGCACAGAGCTCGAGCCTCTCTTTACACATTCCTACACCTCCCTTGGAAGGCGTCCCACATACTTTGAGAACTGCTGGTCTAAAACAATTGGTATATACGTTCTGCTGTATCCTTGTGATTTATTACTAGGTGCTGCTTTAAACAAAAAAATTGAACTATCAGTTTTTGTTATGGATGAAGTAACTACATTTATTAGTTTTTTCCAGGCATATTCACTTCCTGGTTGTTTCTTTCCTCCTTCCTCCCACCCTCCACTACATCTGTGGTTAATGTTACTCAAGAGAAGAATATATAACTAACCTTTAATTTGCAAGAGTTCATCCTGAATGCTTCAGAGCAGAATATGAGTTTGTAAGAAAACTGTGGTGTATAAGTTATGTCCTGTGAATAGAACTAAAGTGGTCTTGTTGCCATTATGCCTTGCTTCCCAATTGCTATGCCATAGAAAACAGTGCATTATCTATTAATGGGCAGGGCCATAAATGTGCAAAAATTTGTAGAATTGTATGTGTTAAATAGGAACCAACTTTTGTGAGTGAGGTTACAAATCGTCTCAAAATATTTGTAATTCTATTCACTCCCATTAACAAAATTATTTTATTCAGTATGCTCATGAGTGGCTGGACTGTTTCTATAATTATAGCTTATGCCTATTCTTTGATAATTAGAATGTTCTCCTCCTCCCTACACAGCTCAGATGTGAGGAGAGTTTGGGTCAGCAGGGGAAAGAAAACCTTTTGCCCCTTTAAAGATTACACACACATCTTTTCCGCCCTCCACGTGGGCTCTTATGTGCCCAAGGGGAAGGCTTATAAGCTCTTCCCCCTGCCCAGGGGTGCCATTCTGCACCATAAGAAAAGCTTCTTCCCTCCTCACCTTTGGGATTAGAGTAGAACTGGGTTTTGAAAGCTTGCTGTGGGCATCATTCTAGTTGTCTTTTGGGGCTTGGAAAGTCATTGATGTGGGCTATGTGGGGGGTTTTGTATTCTTCTTAGCAGCTTAGGAACCCATGGGTAGGTTAGGTTGTAAAAGTCATATTTTTACAACTTGACAGGTGCCCAATGTAGGTACTCATTCAATAAGGGTTAAATTCCCTGATAAATCAGAATTGTAAGAAGGTTAGGAGAGGGCTGTCCTAAAGAAGGTGGGAATGGGGGTTCTAATATTTGCTACAGCAAGGAGACAACGTCTTCTTCCACACTTTCCTTAACCCCCATGCCATGGGGATGTGTTGGGGTCCCAGCAATGATACTGGGACCAGGTTAATTGTTTAGGGGGCTGAGAGCAGCCATCTACCAAGTGAAACAAAGTAATGGGGGAAGCTGATGGCTGCCCTCCGCCAGTTGGCGTGGATTTTAAAAGAAGGATGACCTGCTTTGGATGAGTTATTCCTGGATAATTTCCAGATGTGTTAATTACTAAAGTTGTAGCCTTGTTAAATTGCATTCTTGGGATTTTATCATTCTTCCTTTGGTGTCCGGGGCAAAGAAACATGAAAATGTTTTCGAGCGAGTTCATTCCTTACTCAGTCACCAAAAAGGAAGTGTCATCCTAGACACTTAACTCTTCACCACAGACCTGTCTGTCAGCTATGTTCATGTACATTCTCTGAACATGTCATCAGTCTGCAGCTTTTCAAGAGGCCCTACTATACTCATTTCAACGATATGTGTGTGTAGAGTTATCAGATGTGGATTGCTGTTGGGAAGTGTCAGAGTACGTAATAAAACTCCATTTTTAGTGGTTTAATAAAAAGGAATGAAAACTAAATGATTGGTGAACCTGTTATCTCTATTGTTAGTTCAAGTAACACACTTCTTTTGTACCTTCTGTCCAAGTTGCCCAGTTAAAGCTACTAACATATTGTTTTACTTTGAAAAGATATAAAATATATTTTGGTAATTCAGGCAAACAGAAAATTTAAGATGCAGCATTGCATTTTCTTGTATTTGCTGTCTTCAGAATGTATGTGCTCAGAAAATAGGTAGATAGACTTAATTTTATGTAGAGCCCAATTTTCCAGATAAATTTGCCTAAAACAGCTTAAACTGTCTTTCCTAATGGGGTCTACTTACAGATAATAAGCCTATTTTTCATACCTTTGATAACTTAACCTTTGTTAAATGCTTAGAAATTATCAATAGGAAGTCAGAGACTCTGTTGTAACCAGGATACCTTCTTGCCAGCTCCTGTTTTATCAGTTACTAGATGGCTAAACAAAAAAGGATAAGAACGAATTGTTTGAACCCGTTATCAGAATTAAACAGTGTTTAGTAACAATGCTAAAATAAAAAAATGACAACATTTCAAAATAAAAAATATCATATTTGTGGCTTTAAAATATTATGAGAAACATTGCCAGAATGATAATGTATTTTATTATGGAGTTACAGTATTTAATCAACATTTTCCATGTCCATATTATAGTGGGCTAGTTCAAGGTCAGACAAACTATAGTTAGACACAAGCAAAAGAAATCCTAATGTTCACATTCAAAAATAAGTTAATTTGTAGAATATTTAGCGTTGTTTCTTGACTTCTTATTCTGCCGTGAAGCTTTTTTTTCATAGCAGTAAATGAGGAGTTAATTATTTTTTTTTAATTTCCTTAATGTAGCAATGCACTACTTGTGAGCACAGGCAGGATTGACAATGGAAAGAAGCTACACTCATTTTCCATAAGTTTTATTGAAAGCTCCCAAATCCATTGTGTTCACTCACACACTGAAAATACCAAAGCATGGTGGCAAAGGCAACAGATCACCTTTTGTTGAATAGATAGTGGAGTCTTGAATAGATAGGGTGTCTTCCAGGCAATGATTACAGCTGATGCTAGGGAATGGTTGACTGGAGTTTATCCACAAAATTTGACTTTTTGTACTTGTTCTATTCTGGTTTGGCCTGAAAATTCTGTATAATATGATAGGTGGTCTTTAGACATTCCTCATGTAGACTGTGTACTGATGAAGTTATTTGCAGTTGTGCATTTCATATGCAATAATAAATTGAAGTATCTATTGAAACACTCAATTTAACTGATAATGGTTGAATGACTTGGGGCTACCAAAGGGGTTAAAGAAAAAACAATAACCAAAAACTGAAGTCTAATTTTGACCCAGGAGTAAAACTCCTGCAGTCTAGTTGTATATGAGAATATTTTAAAGGTCTGTTAAATTTTAAAACATTTAATGACAGAAGACATTAAGAGGTTATTAATCTACTGTAAGAACTTTTTTGATTTCATCATTATACAGTGAAAACTCCATGCAGATAAATTCAGAACTGTATATTTGCTAAAAGCAATTTTTAAATTAAAGCACCTTTTAGTTTCTGAGGTGAGCAATATGTAGCTTTAAGTATTTGAAATGTATTTTTTTAAAGCCAGTTAGTTTAATGCTCACTGCTAATTTGAAACAGTGTTGTGTTTTGTTTGTTTAAGGAACTAAGCATATGTTTGCCTGAAGTCTGACTTTTACGTGCTATGCATCTACACACACACACACACACACACACACACTCTCTCTCTCTCTCTCTCTCTCTCTTTATTTTCCCTCCCCAAATGTTGGTATAGGCAACGTAAAGTCAAATTTAGTTAAATTTCTATGCAGGTAAGTAAACTGTGAAATACATTGAGAATTAATATATTGTTAACCTTTGATAAACCACAGAAGTAGCTCAATATTGTCAAACTAAACAAACGTTAAAATTAATACAGAACATGATAATATATTTTCTAAAGTCCTTAAGTGACTTTGCAGCCCAAGTCTCATTGAAAGTCAATGGGATTTAAGTTCTTAAAGCTGTAATCCTATAAAAATTTAGGCACATGCTTAACTTTATGTACGA